>NC_051307.1:186961703-187264734 GCF_015220235.1 Choloepus didactylus
ACCTGGGATCAACAGACGCCAGCCACATGCCTTCCCAGCTTACAGAGGTTTTCACAACGCCATTGGCCTTTTCTTCAGTGAAGGTACCCTATTGTTGACGCCTTAGCATGGACACTGTTTTGGCCTTCAGACTGTACGTTTTTAACCGTATAAACCTCTTTTATAAAAGCCAATCCATTTCTGGTATTTTGCATAATGGCGGCTTTAGCAAACTGGAACATCATCTCTTTGAGTAGTCATCATTATCTCCATTTAGACAGGAAACAGGTGTAAGGTGGTTAAATGACTTACTTGTGGTCGTATTAGAATGAATAACAAGAGAGGAAGCACAAGTGCTATAATAACACCTAAGCTCATGAATAATTCATGTTTTGTTTGGAAGGGGTAACAGAGAAAAACATTGGTCTGCCAATAATATTCTTGACTACAAAGAGAAGGTGCTTTCCTTGAGTACAACACCTGCCCTGGATTCTTTGTATGCTCTTCAGAGGCCATGGTGTTTGAGAAATGAAATCTGTCCCTCTAGTGAATCTCAGTGGTGCTGAGGAACTGCACTCCAGGCCCTTTCATGCTGACCACAAAATCATAGCGTTTTGGAGGAGCAGCAATCATAGATATTTTACTGGGGTGGGAACTCTTATTTTACTGATGAGGGTACAGTGGCTCATGGAATGGAAGAGTTGTACTCAAGTCACACAGAGGGATGGTGCAGGGTGGATACTTATCCCTGGGATCCCCTTGAATTTTATATTTTTAACTCTTCCTAATACTGGGTTCTTCCTAAAACTGGATCCCAACAAAACCTTACAAAGTCCACATTACTCCTGGATCCTGGAACAGCCTCTCCATTTATTCTGGGCCCTGTTCTTTTTAAGGCCCCCTATCTTTCATTGGTAAATTTGCTTATGAGTGTGGAAGTGACCTAACAATTTTTCTAAGTAGTGACTTCAACAGTCTCTCCAAACTAGATTTGAAGTGTCTTGTTGAGAAAGGACTGAGTCTTTTATTTGCTTTAGACTTCCTAGACTTCTTTGTTCTCTGTCAGGCATGACAGTAGGTACTCATCTTGGCTTACCTAATTGATTAATGATCTGGATTAATAAGCCTGAATAGAATACAGGGTTACTGTCACATTGATGTATAGATTATGTATAGAATATCAAACACAAATCTGAGAATTACAAGTGGGAAAGTGGTAGTGCTTCTGTGGTAGGCAGAGTTCTGAGATGATTCAAGATTCCTGCCCTCCTGGCATATACCATGTATAATCCCTTCCCCTTGACTATGGGCAAGACCTGTGAATATGATGGGTGACACTCCCATGGTAGAGTTATATAATGTATGGCAAAGGTAAAGGAATTTTGCAGGTGTAAATAAGGTCCTCAACTAGTTTGACTTTGAGTTAATCTAAAGGGAAATTATTCTGGCTAGGCCTGACCTAATTAGGTGAGCTCTTTAAAAGAGGGTTTAGGTTAGAGAGAGTCTCCTTCTGGCTTTGAGTTCTACAGCTGGAAAGAAGTGAGTTCTGCTAACAGTCATGCAAGTTTGGGTGAGGACCCTGAGTTTCAATAAGATTTTTGATTGCAGCCTAGTGAGATGCTGAGCAGATGATCCAGTTACGCCATGCCTAGACTTCTGACCTGTGGCCATTTTGACCTAATGAATGGGTTTTAAGCTGCTGAATTTGTGGTAATTTGTTACATAGGATAGAATATAATTTATTTAATAAATAAACAAACAAATAAATAAATAAATAAAATAATAATATAACTCCCATGTTTGTGGAAAGCATTTAGGCCCCACCTTATGGGGTTGACAAGTTGTCCTATATATGACCTTTCCCATCTTTTATTGCTCTTCTTAAACTCAAACTTATTTTTTATGTAAGAACCTTCAAGGACTAGAACATGTATAAACTTAGATGCCTTTGTTTAATATTTGTCAAATTATTTAATTTCCTTATGCTTCCTTTCCTTAACCTATGAAACATGAGTGAATTTGTGGTTGGCCTGTCAGCTGACCCAATAAGAGGCACCCAGCTGGAAATTGGGCTGGTGAGAAGCTTCTAAAACTAAAATAATAATCTGTGGAGCCTTTTAAATGCAATGAGCAGCTTTGGTAGATTGGAAGGAGAATTGGATTTGCCATTCAAAGAACTATATCTGAATTCTTATTCAACTATGTAAGAGCCATGTATTCTGAGGGAAACCACTAATCTTTTCTGATCCTCAGTTTTCTCATCTGTAGAATGGGGGATAATAATAGGTTGGTGGTAAGGATTAATTGAGCTATTGGTTATGACTCATGTTGTCACTTTGTTTGCTTTACTCTTGTCTAAGTCAGATCCTCTCTCATAAACTTTGGAGTGCCATCACCTTCTTGATCACTTGGCTTCTTCTGGTAGATCTGATAGGAAGTTCTGTTCATAGAGGAAATGAACTGAGAATGGGAAATTTTCAGGTGACAAAAACAAGGAAAAATTACCATTTCCTTTCAGGAGCAAAACGTCACCCTATTCTGCTTCAGTGAAGAACAAAGGGATTTGAACAAAATGTCAGTTTTCTTCTGAACTAATTTGGGAATCATAATGACATGCACAGTCTCAGCAGAGCACATGAATATTCATAATTAAAAATGAAATTGTATTTTTTTAGATGTGAAAATGAACAGAAATCCCCAAGGGTGTCCAGGGCCAGCAGAGCTGTTCATTTTAAGAAAAATTCTATGATACAGAAACAAAATATCAAGAAAATACACAGTGGATACCCATGGAAGATTGGTAGAACAGTGTTAGACCAGTGGTGTCCCTTCCCTGCTCTCTGTGTGGTCTACTGTCAGATGTCATGGGAGGTGTGCACCCAATGGGGGAAGGAGCTTTGAGAACAAGTCTTGTCTATGTGATCCCTCACTGCCTCTGGCCAACACTTTAGCTCATGAACACTCATTTTGTTTTCCAGACATGCTGGACACTTCCAATATTCAATCTAGTGGGGCGAGTGTACTTTAAATAAATAAAATAGAGCATGATGTAAGTCATGATACAAGGGGAAATAAGATGCTCGGGGTGGGGTGGAGTGGTGGTGGTTATCCTTTAATTAGTAATTACTATATCCATGTAATTGGATGAATGAATTGAAGGTGGGAGAAGTCATGTATGCCTGTACTTGGTGACATATTAGAAGATTTATTCCCTTAGTTAAGGTTTTTATTTTACTTTTTAAAATTCCAGTGTCTTTTCAAGATATTCCTTATACTTATCAATAAAGACCCACTTTGTTGTAGAGGGAGAAATGGAGCAGCTGTAGTAGGTCTGAGGACTGGATTGTGTGACCTTGGGCAAGGTCCCTATTTCTGGACCATCATTATTATTGTTTGGACAATATTATTGTTGTTTGGACAGTTTAGTAGTTAAACTAGATGATTGTTAAAGAGATTCTCCATAGCTCTAAATTCTGTGACTGTGATTCCTCTCTCCTTCGTGTCCCAGTTTTCCAAATGTCATAAATTCACTATTCATTTCTCTAGGTCTGACAGAGGGAATCATTTTGGGGAGAAAAGCCAAGATTGCTGTCAATTGGAACCTCTGACCCTGAATAATCGACTCTGCTTTTCCCTCAAACTCAGAGAAGAGTTCCATTTATAAAGTAGGGGAACTGCTAGGATAACTTGTTCTAGATTATTGAGTTTAATCAAGATACATCTTCCTTGATTGAGAAGGTAGAGAGGTTTAATAGCTTAGAAATTCTACAGTTTGTTCCAGAAACTTTGGGAAGCATAAATTTTCATTCTCTTTTATACCCTTGCTTCTTTGGAGTTAATGGTTTCTTCCTTTAATGGTGTCACAATTGACTTTCCTGCATGCTGCCCACATCCATTATCTCAGTGACAGTGCCTTAATTGAAGTGACATCTTAAAATTATTTCTTTAAAATTCATTGTTTAATTCAGTAAATTTAGTATTAATTAATGCCAACTGCCCTGGTGTTTTGGTCCCCCATTTGTCACTCTCTCAGCTCATGGTTCAGTATGGAAAATAATAGGTCTGTTTCATTTTACAGGACTTATTTTTCTTTACAATTCAGATTTGCTATAGTAACAAGAATGAGAATTCAAAATGATTTGGTATTTTGTAATGATCATACACTTGGGGGAAAGAGAGAGAGAAGGAAGAGGAACAAGTGAAAGAGAAGGATTGGTTGCCAGGGTCTGCACATCAGTGGAGGAGCTTTGGGGTTGGGGAAGGCACCAGGAGTAAAGACTGGGGTATACAGGTGCCTGTCAGGGCTCCTTGGTAACCTTAGTGTGCTTTAAAAGGCTTCTTCCATTTGTGTAGCATTCAAAAATTCAGAATGAGAGGGTGTTTGTGTGTGTGTACGTGTTTATGAATGCTAATGCAGTTAACTCCATTTTCCAGCTCTGTGCAACAATACTATGTTGTAGTTAATCAAATAATGTATAACAAGGAGTTATCATGTGTCTTGTTAATGGAATACAAATTTTGTAAGACTTAGTTTATCCTGAGATCTTACATATTGAGACTTAGTAGTTAAATACAATCTTAGATTGGGTTCCCTCAGAAGCAGACCCTGAGACAATGATTTGAGAGCAAGTAGGTTATTTGAAGGTGAGCATGAAAGGGAAAGAGACATGAAAGGGAAGAGAGGCAAAAAATGCATACCTTTTTTAGTCAGTTACCACATAGTCAAATCTGCTGGGGAATTGTGGGAGATGGTGCAGAACACACCTGAGAGTTATATCACCTGAGGCTTGAGGAAGCTATTTATCCTCCAAGTATCTTTTGTTATTGCTGATAATATTCCCGAGGCACTAACCCCTTGGCACTTCTGGCCTGCCCAATGTGAGTGGGCTAAAAAAAAAAAAAAAAAAGCCCTCAGATAGAGAGGTGCAGGTGCTTGCTTTAGGTTGCAACAGGTATGTACTAGAAAGATGAGAGCTATAGGGGTATAAGTGAAGCACTAATAGCACCTGTTTGTGTTTTATAATTCATGTATAGTCAGGCTCAAGTATCATCAGAGGTTAGTGTTGGGGTCTGGCAGGCTCTGGGAAAGGTTGCTTTTGGGTCAGAGCTATTATGTGGAGTAAAAGTACTAACCATAATTTAATACTTCTCGGTCACAATTTCCTTAGTGTGTGGTAGATATGGCCAATTTTCTGATATTCTGCCCAGATGCCCTTTACTGGGCCAGTACCCCATCCCTGTCTGCTGTGAGTGTTTTAACTGATAACAGATCATGGTTGCCCCCCTTCTCCAAAAAATTGCTCTTGGCTGATGGGATCCAACTGACCAAGAAGGTTATGCTTCTCAGGGTGCAGCCCACAGCCAATGATTCAAAGCCCTGACTTATCCCTGCATCATCTGAGAAGGTTTCTTGTTCTGTCTATAACAGCAATCACCCATTTATACTCTATGGGGTATTGATGCCCTGCCTGTGCCTCTAGATCTCATATACCACAGTATTCAGCCTTCTACCACATCCACAATGAAAAGACCTCTTCACTATACCCAAAGACTTTCATAAGCCTTAAGAAGTCTGCCAGATACCTGGCTGGGTGGGTGGGTGGATGAATTCATGTGTCTGTATTTGGGCCCAGACTGGGTAATGTTAATGCTAAGGACAGAAGGCAGTAAATGCCTTTTTACATGAGGAAGATCTTATGATCCCCACTTTACAGATGAGGAAGCTGAAGTCCAGCTCACACAAGCTCACACAACTTGTCAGGTGGTAGATTTGAGATTTGATTCAGGCCTTCCAAGAACCAAAGATCCTGTCCTCTCTACAACCTCATGCTCTCTCTCTAAGATAAGATACCACAGTTCTTATTTGATTGGAATCTTGAAATAAGGGGGAGAATTGTGACAGTAGCAGCACCCTTATTTGCAAGGGTCCTAAAAAGTCAAGTGTCAATGGCTCTGGCCAATGAAACATTGGTGGTGGGCTCTGGTTCTTCCCAGCTCTGTTGATCATGTGATCTCCCTGTCACATGAGAGCTTCCCAGTCTTGATAATGCTCTCTGATTGGTAGGCCTGACACACATATCAGTAGAGGGTGCCTGGGGCACCTTCCTCATAGAGACTGATCGTCTTGATTCTCCTTGCTGAAAACAATCAAATCTTCTCTTATTTATAGCTTAGAAAGCTCTCCTGCTGCCTTGGAGCCAGTGTAATGCTTGCCTTTAATCATCAGCATAGTATTGAGGAAGGTTCTCTTACCCTAGGGCCCTGCTGAACGCACGCTGTCAGGCAAGAAATGTGGTCTCCGTGTGGAGCCTTCAGAACAGGCTTCCATGTGTCTTAACAAGGAGGCTCTAACAACAAGGGGTCCACAATTTGTTTCAAAAGGTGATTGTACTTGCTGTACACTTTTTACCGGGCATTCATTTAAATTCCACAAACATTTGCTGAACACCTATCACATGCCAGGCACCACACTAGGCCCTGGGGAGACTACAAGAGATCAAGAAGACATGGTCCTGCTTTCATTCTTGTAGAGGAGCTCAACACAGATACAACCAAGTATTACACACAGCAGAAAGAATTAAGGGATAATTAGTCATCCCTGCACCCAGCTATGTGAGCCCAGAAGGCCAAGTGGTTAATTCTGACTGCAGGGGGGAGGAAAGTGACATTGAAGGATGAACGCAATGTTGTAGACAAAGAAAGGGTCTAGATTTATTTACCATCATAGGCAACAACAGAAAACAGGAAGTAGCAGCTCTTTCACTGTTTTCTTACACTAGAGCTATATCTTTAAGTTTGTGTGCCTAGATATTTTGTGTGAAGGAAAGATTCACTGAAAGGCAAAGGAGAGGAATGTCTTACACCTGGCAGGACTCCAGCCAGGAAAGAATTATTACGTTTATCACTAGTTTTTTCATGGCTTTGTCTTAAAGGGCCATCCTCCCACCTGTATGACATAGACAAAGCCATACATAGCACCATGATTTTGCTAATATTTCTAATAATCTGCATAACTTATCATGTGGCAATTATCTGGACCAAAAATGTCCTGATGCAATTTGGTTGTTAAGGCAGCTGAAATAGACTGCTGGCATTTGACTGTTCTAGTTTAACAGACCCAGGCTGTGTTTATGTTGAGCAGAAAAATAATTTTTTCCCATTAAAATGATTTACAAAAACTGTCACTCTGCACTTCTGCAGGTTCATTTTGAAGGGATTTGGTAGGATTCTGTTTGTTAGCAGAAAAGGAAGAGAACAATATTGCCCCAGTTTTCACTGCAGAGAGTAATGGAAAGTGACATCCTAGAGGCAGGCTGAAATGGTGACAGCAGAAATAATTCAGTGGTAAATGAGAAGGGAGATGATATTTATTGAACACCTGCTATATTCCAAGTCTAATCCTATGCATGTTTTATGTGTTGTTTCATTAGTTCTGTAAAGATAAAACGGAATTATGCATTTGAAAGTGCCTTATAACATGCTGTTCAACTGTTAGGCATAAATTAATATTTTTCTTTATTGTACAGCCTTCTAAGATTCATGTAAGAGCATGCTCTGCTTTCTGTTGCCAGATGCGAATGTAGCTTGAATCAGTGGAAGGTCAGTTTTCTCTTATTCTTAGCCTCTAAGTAGAAAAAGGTAACAGAAGAAGCAGATGGGCTGACTCATGGGACAAGAGAAAGAAACTCGGTGCCAGAAGGGGTCTTCATTTAGATCCTTATTTTCAGTTCCTCCTTTGGCTTTGACCTTGTGAGCTTCTGGTATACCAGCTGATGGTGCTATCAGAAGAGAAACAGTCACTTTTTCTCTGCTCTCCACTCCTGCCATGTGGTCTTACCTAGGGCCGGAGAGGGCCTAATGGTAGGGGAATGGATTTGACATCTGTTTTTGGTAAACTGCTTCCTTACCTCCTGTTAACCCTGTTTTGCCCCACTCTAGGTTCTTCCCAGTAAGTTTCAAGGCTACATTGCCTTAATATTAGAGAAGTTGTGACCAAATGTTGCATCCACTTTCATTAGACATTCTAGCCTTGTTACTTCAGCAGTATCTAGACATAAAAGTTTTGCTGGTTGAGAGAGGCCAGTGGAAACAGGTCACCCATTCCACAACCTGAAAGGGCTGTGTGCCGGTTTGAATGTATTATGTCCCCCAGAAAAAGCCATATTCTTTGATGCAATCTTGTGGGGCAGATAGAATAGTGGGGATTAAGTTGGAACGTTTGAATTAGGTTGTTTGCATGGAGATGCGCCCCACCCAGCTATGGGTGGTGACTCTGGTGGGATACTCCCATGGAGGCGTGACCCCACCCATTCAGGGTGGGCCTTGATCAGTGGAGCTATATAAATATGCTGACTCAGAGATGGAACTCAGTGCAGCTGTGAGTGACATTTTGAAGAGGAGCAAGCTTGCTAGAGAGGAACGTCCTGGGAGAAAGCCATTTTGAAACCAGAACTTTGGAGCAGATGCCAGCCACGTGCCTTCCCAGCTAACAGAGGTTTTCCGGACGCCATTGGCCATCGTCCGGTGAAGGTACCCGATTGCTGGTGTGTTACTTTGGATGCTTTGTGGCCTTAAGATTGTAACTGTGTAGCAAAATAAACCCCCGTTTTATAAAAGCCTATCCATCTCTGGTGTTTTGCATTCTGCAGCATTAGCAAACTAGAACAGATTTTGGTACCAGAGAAGTGGGGTGCTTTTGCTGCTGTGTTTGCAAATACCAAACATGTTGGAACGGCTTTTCAAATGGATAAGGGGAATATGCTGGAAGAATTGTGAGGAGCTTGATAGAAAAGGCCTAAACTGCTTTGAAGAGACTGTTTGTGGAAATATGGACTCTAAAGATATTTCTGATGAGGTCTTGAACAGAAATGATGGACGTTTTGCTGTGAACTGGCAGAAAGGCGATCCTTGTTTTAAAGTGGCAGAGAATTTGGCAAAATTGAGTCCTGGTGTCAGATGGAAGGAAGAATCTGGAAGCAACAACCTGGAATACTTAGCTGAGGAGATCTCCAGACTACGTGTGGAGGACGTAACCTGGCTTCTCCTTGCAGCTTATAGTAAAATGCGAGCGGAAAGAGATAAACTTAGAACTGAACTCTTGGGTTCAAAGAGACCAGAAGCTGAAAATTATGAGCCTCCAGGGGGTGGAATCCCAGAAGCTACAGCCCAACGTGAGGATGTAACCAAACATGGAACCCAGCCGCCATTTCAGTACAAGCCAAGATTGAAAAAGGAGTTAAGCAGAAAGGATTTGTGGAAAGTCCTATTATCTGATGGCTTTGACCCCTGCGTGCTTCATGCAAAGCCAACAGAATTTTTGCGAGATCTTTATAGACAGAGCCATTGCCAGTCTGGACTGGAGGAGACAGACAAGGAACAAACTGAAGGAAAAATCTCTTCAAAGACAGAGCCATGGAGGTTGAGGTCTGGAGTCAGGAGGTCTCGGGCTGGGAGAGTGGAGCAGCCCACATGCATGGAAAGGGTGAGTTTGCCCTGGAGGTCAAGGGCGGGCTTTCCGCCTCGATGCTCTGGAAAAGTTTTGCCACCTTAGGTCCCAAAGAGGTTGGAGCACATTCCCAGGGAATTGGGGAGAGCCTGGCTGCCACCACACTGTTCTGAACGGGTTGAGCGTGTACCCCGGAGATGGAAGGGAATCCGGGAGCTGCCCCGATCTTTGAGGAGGGTGGGGCCGAGAAGGTGGTCTCCCCAATGTGTGGGTATGTTGGAGCACTCACCTAAGCATTTGGAGAGGAAAGGGCTGCCGAAAAGGCCCTTAGGAAGAGTTAGGCTCCCGCTCTCTCAAGCCCCAAGGACGCAACGTTGTTCTGTAAATGACTCTGAGACTTTGAAATCTAATGGAGTTTGTCCTGCAGGTTTTAAGAACTGTTTTGGTCCTGTTAACCCTGTTTTCCTTACTGTTTCGCCTTATGGCAATGGGAATGTTTATCCTATGAATGTCCCTCCTTTGTATATTGGGAGCAAATAACTTGTTCTCAGTCCACAGATCCAAAGCTAAAGGAAAAGTATGCCTTAGGACTGACCACGCCTATATTTGATTTTGATGCGATCTTGTACTGAACTATTGTTACTGAAATGATTTAAGTTTCTGTGGTATTGTGGGATGAATGTATTTTGTATTTGGAAAGAATATGTTTTTCTGGGGTTCAGGGGGTGGAATGTGCCGGTTTGAATGTATTATGTCCCCCAGAAAAAGCCATATGCTTTGATGCAATCTTGTGGGGCAGACAGAATAGTGGGGATTAAGTTGGAACGTTTGAATTAGGTTGTTTGCATGGAGATGCGCCCCACCCAGCTGTGGGTGGTGACTCTGGTGGGATAATCCCATGGAGGTGTGGCCCCACCCATTCAGGGTGGGCCTTGATCAGTGGAGCCATATAAATACGCTGACTCAGAGATGGAACTCAGTGCAGCTGTGAGTGATGTTTTGAAGAGGAGCAAGCTTGCTAGAGAGGAACGTCCTGGGAGAAAGCCATTTTGAAACCTGAACTTTGGAGCATTTGCCACGTGCCTTCGTAGCTAGCAGAGGTTTTCCGGACGCCATTGGCCATCCTCCGGTGAAGGTACCCGATTGCTGGTGTGTTACTTTGGATGCTTTGTGGCCTTAAGATTGTAACTGTGTAGCAAAATAAACCCCCATTTTATAAAAGCCTATCCATCTCTGGTGTTTTGCATTCTGCAGCATTAGCAAACTGGAACAGGCTGATACTCAGGGATTTTGCCCTGAGACAGTAACAATTGAATTACTTTCCTATCTGGAGCAAATGGATATTGTACTATTTTAAAATACCAGTATTGGAGCGTATCTCAGAGCCAGCCTTTCTCCCACCACATTTTTTCCCCAGAATAAAAGCCAAAGGTGGCTTGAGGAGGATTGTGCTTTGGATAATGAAGGCGCAAAAAGAGAAGCTGGAAGGACCAGGGGCAAATTTCATTTCCCTTGCTTTCTATTTTGCATCAGCTTCTTTTTGCTGGGTAAATTGAAAAGTCTCCAGTGGCTTTCACTGTTTAGAAACAAGTGTATATTCCTAAATATAGCATTATATTCCTAAATATAGATGCTCTGTCATCAGTCCTTACCAAGCCCTCTAGTCTTATCTCTTCTCAGTAATCCCTTTCATTTATCCTTCTCTATAGCCAAATTGTATTTCTCCAGATTCCCTGCAGGCCTCTGACTTCTCTTTACGCCTTTGTTTTATCTTTCTCCTTGGCTGCAATAACTTCGTTTTCTATATTCATCCAAATCCCATTCCTCCTTGTAGTTCCCACTCTAATGCTGCTCATCCACAAGCCTTTTCAGCTTCTTCCTCTCTTACCCCCAGGTGGTTGTGGCCACTCTTCCTCTGAGATACGTCTATCTCAATGCATTTCACGTAAAGCATTTCACTTTCCTTATGGCAGGTTTTGCATTATGTAGTATTTTATTTTATTCATTTATGTATGAATCGTTTTCTTATAGACAAGATTTTTTACTCTTCACTCATCTTTTAAGACCAGTCTTGGCAAGGCTTTTCACAAGCCTTCCTTACTTGATCTGAGCTATATCTTACGCTTGTTTAAGATCCTGTGGGCTACTTTTTACAATCTCATGACTGGGTCAAAGCAGAAACAGAGAATAGGTACCTCTGAGTCAGTCCTGGGTTGAGACCCAACTCTGCCCTATTCTACCTCAGTGATCTTGAACCAGTTATCTAAGCTTTGGAACTTCAGTTTCTCCTCTGTAAACAAGGATAATCACACTTAGCATGGTTAGTTATTGTAGCAGGTTGAATGGTGGCCTCTAGAATGATATGCCCACATCCTAATCCCTATAACCCATGAATATTACCTTATTTAGAAAGAGGGTCTACAGGTATTATTAAGTTAAGGATCTTGAGATGATGAGAGCATCTTGGATTATCCAGGTGGATCTAATGGCAAGTATCCTTACAAAGAGACACACAAGGAGAAACCAGACACAGAGGAAAGGTGATATGAAGACAGGCAGCAAGTGCAGTGATGTGGCCACAAGCTGAGGAAAGTGGCAAGAAGCTAGAAGAGGCAAGAAAGACGTTCTCCCCTGGAGCCTCTGTAGGTGGCTCAGCCCTGCTGAAACCTTGATTTTGAACTTCTGGCCTCCAGAACAGTGAGAGAATAAATCTCTATTGTTCTAAGTCACAAAGTTTGTTGTAATTTTTTATGGTAGATGTGCTGGTTTGAATCTATTATGTCCCCCGGAAAAGCCATAATCTTGTGGGGACAGACTGATTAATCTGTGGATTAGGGTGGAAGCTCTGATTGAATTATTTCCCCGAAGGTGTGGACCCTGTCCATTCAGGATGGGTCTTAATTAGATCACTGGAGTCTTTTAAAGGGAGTTCACACCAAGAGCAGCTGAGAGAGACTTTTGGAGAGATGCTTGGGAGCTGATGTTCAGAGATGCTTGGAGTTGTGGATGGAAGGAAGCTTGGAGATGCTAAGCTAAGAGATGAAGCCCAGAGTTTGCCCTAGAGAAGTTAAGTGAGAACCCACAGACACTTAAGGAGAAAGCCACTGGAATCAGAAGCTGAAAGCAAAGCAACCTGGAAGTAAAGGACAAGCAAACACCAGCCATATGTCTCCCCAGCTGAAAGAGGTGTTCCGGACACCATTAGCCATTCTTCAGTGAAAGTATCCTCTTGTTGATGCCTCAGTCTGGACACTTTTCTGGTCTTAGGACTATAAATTTTTAACCAAATAAATCCCCTTCATAAAAGCCAGTCCATTTCTGGTATTTTGCATTAAGGCAGCATTAGCAAACTGGAACATTAGACCTAGGAAACTAATACAGTTATTAGTTATTATTTCATTATATTGCTACCTTATTATATTATTCATTATATTGCTACCTTATATTATAAGGTGCTGCACATGAACCTGTGAGCACCTTAAGGACAGAGACTGTGCCTTGTCTCTCCCAAACTGCCTACTCCTGGACTTAGATCCGTGCCTAGAGCAAAAATGCATTGTTGATAAATTGTACGGAGCATTTTCTCTGCTTAACTCTCCAATAGACTCTGTGCAATTGAGATTGTTAGTAAAAACGAAAGAGTACTTTTTTTTTTTTTTTTTTTTTTAAGAATTAGAGAAGGATTTAGAGGATGAAGCTCCTGGCACTTTAAGAATTTATGCTCCATTTTTGTTTTTTTTAATGCATGTATTATCAGTGCAAAAGAACCAAGGCAGTCTTAATGTATAATTTAGATCAGACACAATGGAATTTCTCTCATTTTCCTTCAGTCCTCAATTAACATTTATCACGTGCCTACTCTGTGCAGAGACTTGTGCAGAATTACTGCCTCTAAGTACATTCAGAAGCAATGAGGCAGTGTGCATATTACATGCAGTGGCAGAGCATAACAGAAACCCATATCAAAGAAAGAGTCAAATCTGGAAGATTCGTGTATCACCAAAGATCAGGATCTAGAAATCAGGTCATACTGGGAATTGGGAATTCACCATTTTTTACTTGCAAAGAGAAATCTTAAAAGGGAAGGATATACCAGCTGGTGACCATCTTTGAGTGCTATGATTTAACCATAATGTGATGTGATATTCCAGAGGCTGTAGCCAGGATCAGTGGGTGGAATA
Source organism: Choloepus didactylus (assembly GCF_015220235.1). Lineage (NCBI taxonomy): Eukaryota > Metazoa > Chordata > Mammalia > Pilosa > Megalonychidae > Choloepus > Choloepus didactylus. Next base: position 186,975,309 of record NC_051307.1, read on the forward strand.
TGGGGATGGGTTGGGGGAAAAGGGGTTGTATCAGAGAAAAGGTCTGGCTTCTTCAATTAAGGAACATGCAGGACTTCTAACATTGACCATGAAAAGCGAAGGTCCATGTTGGGAAGGAGTTCCTAAACTAGTTGGTTCATAAACTTGTCCCCCTATATATTGGCCTTCTCATTGACCCACTGATTTCTAGACTGCTGCCATGCTGGACTCAGGGGTAGTACACTTCCCTGTTCCAAGTATGGACGTAGGCTTTTCTGTAAGCACCCATAGTACAGCTACAAGTAGACTAGAACAGCTAAGCAAGACTGTTAAAGGATAACAGGTAAAAGAGGGAAGCCAACACAGAGAAATAACATCATTACATAATCCAAATCATGATCCAAATGACTCATCCTAAATGATCCTTCAGTACTGCCTTCCTGCCCAGCCTCAGGCCTGTTTCTCATCAGCCTCCCAGCTGCCCATCAAGCAACTCTACATACTCTTTAATCCATTCCCAAAAGGTTAAAGCTGAGGCTGGAGGAAATGGAAACAGGACAGGTAATAGTATCTTCTCCCATTTGTCCAAGAGCTGGTGTCCAAATTTCAGTTTCTTGCCTGATTAACCTCTTCCTTCTCTGACTCACATAGAAAATGTTAATCCCCTTTTGGGGCAACCCCAGCCCCTTGTATTGGAATATGACTTTGCCCATGGTGCTAAAGGGATACACATCTCATAACTATCACAACCAGCTTAGTAACTGTACACAAAATATACATGTACAACAGCAGAGGGATGGGCCATTTTAGTAAAAGATGTTTAATGTGTTCTATAACTCTTCAGCATATCATTCATGCATCTTTTCCCCAAATATGTATTGAGTCAGTTCTTTTTACCAGACACTGCTAGGTGCTAGAGAAACAAAAATAAATGGACCCTGTGATAAAGTGGTCTCAGTTTAGTGGGGGAGATAAACACACACTTATAATAGAACAAAGCTGTTATTGAAACAGAAGGATTTTGGTTACCAAGGACAGCGGGCCCATGGCAGAAACAAAAGAACTGGAATGTGTTTCCATTTCATTCTTTTATTCATTCATTCATTCAACATTGATTGTCTTGTAAGGTAGCAAGCTTTCAGCCCTTGTGGATGTTTGAGTCCTAGTAGCCGGTTGACCTTCTCTCATGGAGGGTTTTCTGCAGTGGTTGGGGTTTGACATTGATGGCATCTCAATTGCCTTATAGTTCCAAGGTTCTATACTTCCATGATAAGGTAAAGGAAATATACAGAAGGACAAAAGAGGGAAAAGGGAGAGAATTAACATCTTTCAGTCAATGCCAGTCCCTCTATTATGTTTCATGTAATTTTTCCCAAGTTTATGAACCTGTTAGTATCATCTTATTTCACAGGTAAGGCAACAGGTACCAAGAAATAGTGAATAGCTTTCTCAAGGACACACAGCCAGCAAATGGAGGAATTGGGATTGCAGCAATGTCTGTCTGAATTCAAAATCTGTACTCTTTCCTCCCCTGTGCCTGCAGATATTCTGAAATCTCCCCATAGGATCAGACTAGGGCTACATTTTAAGTGCTATGTTACAGGTGAGGCTGGGTTACACCTTCATTACCAACCCTTCTTGCATTGTGTTCAAACCTCTTGGTGAGCTGTGATGTACTGAGGCCACTGTGGACTCTGCTGTACAACTTGAAAGTCCAAGTGCCGGCAGTCAGGGGCTTGAGGAGGATTGACTGTTGTTAGCTTTTTCTCTGGGAGAGGAACTGATATCAATCTCCAGGTAGCACGGGCTCAGTGACAGCTGTCCTAAATCGTAACTCTTTTTGGTTTTTACTGAAATAACTCATCGTGATGTTCTATTTGTCACTTGTCAAGAAAATCAATATAGTCTAGATTTGTTACCTTGCCAAGATTTGTATCAGACAATTTATGGTCAAATGCAAGTTTAGCAACAGAGCAGGAGGGGCAGAGCAGATAAAGGGATCTGTCTCTCTTTGTGAAACATTGAATCTTCAGAGCTTTCCTCCAACAGTTATGGCTCGAGTGCCCTGGCAAAACTAAGGCAGGGATGACATTTGCAAAGGAAAAGAGGCTGGAAAGAGGAAAAGGAAGGGCTTTTTCAAAATAGGAATGATGATACATCCTTGGCAGTATTGTGAGAATTAAATGAGATACTATATATTGTATAGTGCCTAGCTGTTGGCTGGCACAAAGCAGAGTTAACAAATGGTAGCCTTTAGGAACAGGGGAGGAAGAAAGAGTGAACCAGACTACAAGTAAAAATGACTTCCACAGAAACAATAAGAAATCTTCAGTGCCAGGAGTAAAAAGAAGCAGATTGTCACCATGAAGGGCAGAGACTATCTTTTGTATCCTTCAGTCATTAGTTGTTTCATTCAAACATTTACTGAGCAGCAAACACTGTGCTGGGTGCTGGGAAAATGGAGACAGATAAGAAATGATGTTGCCCTGCAGGACTTCAGAATCTAGTTGAGGAGAGAGATATAAACACACAATTGCATTCTAGGTTGATGGATGCTGAAATAGAGATGAGCAAGGCACAGTGACAGTCAGATTGTATACTCCACAAATTGCAGGATCTACTTTTGTGTTTACTCACACTTTTCCCTTTCATGACTGTCACAGATCAAGGCACATGGGAAACCCTTAATAAATATCAATTGAATGAATCAATATTGAATGAAGGAGTGAGAAAATCTGCTGGAATGGTGAGGGAAGGCTCCACCAAGACAAAAATGCTTGAGCTGAGATACTTGGCATTTGAAGATAAAGACTCTTTGGGGCAGATGAGGATGTCTGTGAGTGTGTGTGTTGTGGGAAGTGGCGTAAGAGGAGAGAGATGCCATCATTGGTGAAAGTGCATGAAGAGATACAGGAGAATGCAACAGGAGATTCCACGGGAGAATAGGGAGCATTTGGGTGTGGCAAGAGTGTGGGAAGCACTGTAGATAAGAATGAAATGCAGACTTAGCTGTTTAAAACACAACCCAATTATACTGATTCATTTCCTTCACAACTCCTTCCTTTAACAAGTATTTACTGAGAGCTTACCGTATGCCAGACACTTCTAATGGGGTTTGGGTGTACAATGTTCACCAAACTGCAAAAAGATTCCTCACCTCAAGGGACAGACATACATTCTTGTGGGGAGACACAGACCATAAACCATTTTAAAAGAATATTGCAGTATGATCAATTATAATTAGTAATGTGGAGAAAAGTAAATCCTGGAAGGGGAATGCAAAGGGCTGGGGAGAAGGTATATAGGGAAAGAACAATGCACAGAACCTAGTAGTTTCATATTCTGAAGTTCTTTGTTTTAACATTTGAATTTGCCCAGCCAAGTTACATTTCTTCCCATGCACTATGACTTGACCTGAGCTTGTGGCCTCCAGGCACCTAGGGCTCATGATTGCTTGGGTTAACTCTGTAAGATTTTCTGGGCTTTTAAGCCACTCCCCATATAATTTTTTTTCTTATTGAAATAAAGAATAATCATTGATTTCTCACTAATTGTGACTTATAAACACTGACATCCAGGTCATCGGACTAAATTTGAACATACATATACATCTCTCCTACTAAATCTCAGCAACCACATCTGCTTAACTGAGCATTGGTCTATCTTATCCCTTAAAAAAAAATGACTGGTGTTTCTTCTGTTTGCTTCAGGCATAGAAAAGCTTGATTGTGGTTTCCATATAGCTTTCTGGTGATTATCTCTAAAATCTTTGCTTGCTGTAATTGCTCTAGCATTAAATCCTTCTCTGAGAGAAGGAGTGGAATACCTGGCTTATTATTTTTTTTTAATTAATCACCTTAAATCCTTTTGAGTCGAAGGAGGTATAAATAAATTAAAGTCTCCTAATTAACTCTGGAGTTGTCCAACTCTCTATTAAGGATTGGGATCTGCTCTGTTCCCTGATGTACAGTGAGAGGATTCAGGTTATCGAAAGAAAACAAATTTTATTTAGGCAGAGTGTGAATCGTGATTGAGCATGAATCCTCATTTTCATAATTATGGGTAGTGATGCTGAATGACACAAAATCAATTCTGCTGTGTCCTTCAAAGGGCTTTTCAGGCTCAATCATTTTGCATTGTTCTTTGGACCCCCAAGTATTGCAGGGATGGGATTCTCTTTTCCCTCCATAATAACCCAGCAAGAAGGGGACTGCAGCTGCTCAGACCTTGCAGTTCTCACCTTACCCCCACCGCCGGCCTGATCATGATCTGTGTCTTCTCTGTTTTCAACTCTTCCCTTCCTGTTTCCTTCTCCTTAGATTGCAAATATGCTCCAGTTTATTATTCCATATTAAAAAGAAAATGGAAATCCTTCAACCACCATCTCCCAACATGTCCTCTCTTTCTCCTCCCTATCACAATGTACCTCTTGAAAGATTGTCTGTAAGCACCTCCTCTTCCTAACTGTTCTTGCTTGCTTGCTCTTATCACACTACTCTCTGTGGCAGAGACAGCCTACTTCCTCATCAAATTCATTTCTTTCTCTTCTTGGGGACATAGTTAGGCTATAGTTCTCAGCCTGAGTTTTAGTGACAGAATGGAAAGTCAACAGAGGTGATATAAACCATTTTCTAACCTGGCACATAAAAGCCTTCTTTGGATTTTCCATTCCTTCTCTTTGTCTCCATATGGCTGAATGGAAGTACTCAGGGGCCCTAAACAAGGATGGTGACAAAATAATTGCATAGTGCAGGGCCTACCCACTCTGTTCTGACCCTAATTGAACTTTTCATAGCAAGAAATAAACATATTGTATTAAGCCACCAAGATTCGGGATTTATCTGTTAGAGAAGTTATCCTGTCTTAACTACTATGCCTCATTTCCTAACAATTAACTTTTATATGTCCCAATTATTTTACCTTTATTAAATCATTTATTGGTCTCAAAAACTATATGAGGTATGTGTGAATTATGGTCTCTTTTAGAGATGAGGAAACTGAGGCACAGAGAGATGAAGTAACTTGCTTATGATCATATAACTGGTGATGGTGATGGTCAGAGCTGGAATGTGAACTTGTGTGATCTGTCTCCAGAGTATGTAATTTTAACCACTATATATGGATTCAAAAGAGAAGCCTGTTAGGTAGAATAATGGCCTCCCAACGATGTCCATGTCCTAATCCCAAGAACCTGTGACTATGTTACCTTACATGGCAAAGGCATTTTGCAGATGTGATTAAATCAAGGAATTTGAGGTGGGGGAGATTATCCTGGATTATCTGGGTGGGCCCGATTTAATCACAGGGTCCACACAAGTAGAAGAGGGAGGAAGGAGAGGAGGTCACAGAGATGCAATGTGAGGACTCAACCTGCCATTGCTGGCTTTGAAAATGGAATGGGGCCATGAACCAAGGAATGTGAGGAGCCTCTAGAAGCTGGAAAGAGCAAGGAAACAAATTCTCTCCTAGAGCCTCTAGATGGAGTACAGTCCTGCTGACACCTTGATTTTAGCCCAGTTAGACTTGTGTCAGACTTCTGACCTACAGAAGTAGAAAATAATAAATCTGTTTTTATAACTGATAAGTTTGTGGTAATTTGTTAAAGCAGCATTAGGAAACCAATATAAGATACAACAGAGGAAAATGTTCTCAAAGCATGGGCAACATTCATATGTCTCACAAATTTCTGAAAAGTAAGCTTTTCATTATTATAATCCTATTCAATCAGTAGACTATCAATACTTGCTGTTCCCCATTTCTTGGTTTTTGCTATTGTTGCTGTGGTTCAGTTGTTTTCAGTTTAAAGCAGAGGGAGCATTTTTCCATTTAATTATTCTTAACACTTATATGTTGTATTTTGGTTAAAATCTTTCACATAGTGATTTTATCCTGAATAAGCACACCCACTATATAATCTTTATTTTTAATATTCTTCCTTGAACTACCAACAACTTCTCAGTCAATTGTTACCTTCTTTCAAGTCTTATTATGCCTGCTCTGATCAAGATGGCAGAGTGAGAAGCTTCCGGCCTCCATGGTCCCATAGAAACTTTGAACAGTAAGCAAGAACTGGAAGAAACCTCTTTCTCAAAACTCTAGAAAACAGTTAAAGGACTGCAGTGACAGGTCAAGCTGAATCAAGAAAAAGGCTACTTATATGCCATAGGATCTCATGACATCTGGCTGTTCCTTCCCCACCACTTATTGGCTTGGTGACAGCCTGTGCTCCCAGTGTGGATTCTTGTTCTGGTTCTACAGGGAGCAGAATAACACTTGTGCACATACAATGAGATGTATATATGGCTTAATTTGTCTGGTAGCGGCCTGAGGAACTCCATCCCAGAACTTGCCCTGTATGTAGAAGGCAGCTCACTGAGCTCTCCTACAGCATTCTGTAGGAGAGCAGTCAAGTGTATGCCTGGGGCAAGGTATTGCTGGCTATAGGAATACAATGCAGTGCCTGGTATCATGAGAAAACTGTTATCTCTGGAGGAGGAGATATTTGGAACCATATAAATGGGGGAATTACTAGTGCCAAATGCTCATGACTGAGACAAAACAAATGCACAGAAAGGACCAGAAGCAGCCCCTATGCTTTGGCCTGGACCTATCTTCTAAACTCATTGTATGAGTAAACTCTGAAATAGAGCATTTGCACTGGCTAATCTGCAAGGACTGGGAAAAGTGTTTTCTTATTTTCCTCCTTTTGTTTGTTTTTATTAGCTCCTGAAATTCCTGGAAAGCTCTGTCATAACACTGGCTGGATACAAGCTTAAAAAAAAGATGCCTCAGGGTCTAAAGTCCAGCCATAATGCATTAAAATATTAACATGTCCAGGTTTCAACAAAGATTCCAAAACATACAAAGAAATAGGAAGTTATGGCATAAAGGAGAAGAGTCACACATTAGGAACTGTCAGTGAGGAAGACAGACCTGGGACTTTGCATAGAATTTTAAAAAATGGTCCTAAAAATGCTCAAAGAGCTAAAGGATAATATGGACAAAGAGGACAAAGCTAAAGGATAATATGGACAAAGAGGAAAACAATAGATGACCACAAAGAAAATATCAATATAGAGGTAGAAATTATGAAAAGGAACCAAACAGAGCTGAAGACCACAGTAACAGAAATTAAAAATACCCTAGAGAGTATCAACAGCAGATTGGAGATGGAAAAAGAAAGAATCAATGCATTTGAAGAAAAGACAATTGAAATCATCCAATCTCCGGAACTTTAGAAAGTTTAAAAAATGAAGAAAAGTAAACAAAGCCTGAGGAACCTCTGGGACACCATCAAATGTGTCAATATATGTGTTGGGGGAGTCCCAGAAGGAGAAGAAAGAGAAAAAGGGGCAGAGAGAATACTCAAAGAAATAATGGCTGTAAACTTCTCCAATTTAATGAAAGAAAAAAGGAGCCTCAATAAGATTAAGTGCCAATTTCTCATTGGAGTGATGGAGGTAAGAAGGCAATGAGAAGACATATCTAAAGTGCTGAAAGCAAAAAATTGCCAACCAAGGATTCTGTATCCAGCAAAACCATCTTTCAAATATGAGGGAGGGGTTAATACCTTCCCAGATAAACAAAAGATGAGGGGCTTCCTCACCAGTATACTGGCCCCACAAGAAATGCTAAAGGGAGTTCTTCAGATTGAAAGGAAGGGACAGTAGACAATTGGCCTAAGCCACATGAAGAAACAAAGGTCTCTGGTAAAGATAATGATGTGGGTATATATAATTAACAGTACTATTGTATTTTTTAATTGTAGCTCCATTTTTTACTTCCTACAAGATATAAAAGGCAGGTGCATAAAATGTAATGATAAATTTATGGTTTTGGACTCATAATGTGTAATTATATAATTTGTGTAAAGAACTACATAAAGGTGGGGGGACCAGAGAGGTCTAGGGACATAATGTGTGTATACTATTGAAGTTAAGTTGGTACTAAGCCAAACAAGATTGTTACAGATCTAGGGTGTTAAATTTAAGCCACATGGTAAATACAGAGAAAATATCAGAGAATATGTAGACTCATAGACACAGAAGGTAGATTACAGGTTACCAGGGGGAGGGGGGAGGGGCAATTAGAAGTTAATGCAAAATGAGCATAGGGTTTGTGTTTGGGGTGAAGGAAAGGTTCTATTAATGGAAGGTGGTGAGGGAACTACAACACTGTGAATGTGATTAATCCCATTGAATGGCATGCTTGGGAGGTGTTGTGATGGGAAGACTTATGTTGTTTATATGTTTCCACAATTATAAAAAAAGAAAGGGAAACTACAGAGATGACAATTAAATGCAATACATGATACTGGATGGGATCTCAAAAGGAGGAGAAAAGGCTCAAAAGGACATTATTGAGATATAAAAAATTACAATATAGAATCATATGCTTTATATCAATGTTAAATTTCTTAAATTTGATAACTGTGACTATCCTTGTTTGCAGGAGATGCACATGGAAGTGTTCTGTTTTCATGGAATCTGATGTGTGCAATGTGTTCTCAACTGTTCAGGAAAAAGATATATAGATACTGAGATAGATTGAAAAATAGAGATAGATGATAGAATGATGCAACAAAGGTGGCAAAAGTTAAAATCTGTGTATCTGGAGGTATGTGGGTAGTTGAGTTCTCTAATGGGGTTTGTATTATTTTTGCAATTGTCCCATACGTCTAAAATTATTTCAAAATAAAGAGTTAAAAGTCTTATGATATTTCATGAATAACTAGATAAAAGAAGGCACATGGAGGATGCCATGTTTTTATGTTATCCTCAGTGTTAAAAAGTGTGACCAGTCACAAATTGAATCTACAGAAAAAATATCCCCCAAACTTTAAATACAAAGGTCAGGATACCCTTGCCCTCCCCAACAAATTCTCCTCTCCTTTACCCTTTCACTCACAAACAAAACATCCCCTGGCAGTTTTCTTTTTACAACTGGCTTTCATACATGTTTCTGTTAATCCTTTCTAATATTCTCAGTAACATTTGATGACATGATTTTCTTTGTTAATGATAAACATAGAGCTTTCAGAAATGAGATATAAATATTGATGAGAGAGGTAAAGTAACCTGCCAAGATTATGTCATTATTTAGACCTTAGCTGCTGGGAGCCAAACCCAGGTAGCCTGGCCCCAGCAGCTGTACCAGACCACTACAAGACATTGCCTTGTGGCTGTGCACACTGGTGGGTAACATAGGTACCTGCTTCCAGATCTCTTCCAGAGATCAGAGAGCATTGACTTTGCCCAGTTGTTTTTCTGCTGAGGATGCTGAGGCCCAGACAGGCGGACTCACTTACTTAAGGACTCAATACTACAGTCTAAGAACATAGACTCTAACTCCTTCTATTGCACTTAACTCAGTTGACTGGAGTTGTTTAGGAAAGCAGAATGTCAAATAGAATCTAGTCCACAATTGGATTCATATTATGGTGCAAACCTGAGACCAGCAGATCCTGGAGGTACTTCCTCAATCCTTTCCCTGAGAGGACATGTCTCTCTTGTTCTCCCCATTACGAGAAACTCTGGAAAGGTAAGGTTAATTGCTGATTCTGGGCCTTGTTCGTGCTTTGCAATCTTAGGGAAATCAGTGGCTGATGTTTCTTCGTTTCTTCTTCAATTAACCAATGAAAATATATTTAAGTATCCGGACACTGAGACTTTATCAGTGAGTAAGACACAGCTCTGCTTTCAAAAAGCAGCCTATAAATGAAGATTTTCAGCCTGTCATGGTAGAAGGGGCACAATTTCTTCTTGTTAGCTGTGTGAATTTGAGTGAAGTTATAACAACTCTCTCTAAACACTCTCAAAACCTGTTTCCTTTTAAAATGAAAGTAAAAATATCTAATTGAATTGTTTTGAGGCTTAGGTAGAATGATACCCAAAGAATCTAACCTGAAGTTGGATTTCAATAAGTGGTAAAAAGAAGTAACAATCCCTGGCTGTAGTATGTTCTGTAATACAGTAACCAAAGTTCAAAGTACAGTGGAGACCTGAAGGCAAGGGAAAATATGACTGGGCTGGGAGTTGTAGTAAAAAAAATCTTAAGGGTCAGATGACCATACGTGCATTTTGCCAAATCTTCTTTGCCACATGGGATTTACGATTGAGTTAAATTTGCTGGTGAATTTGAGAGGGAGTGTGGGAGGGAAGTCTTGAGTCCAGGGACTTCTGAAAAATCACAGGCCTGTGTGTTTCTGTCCCACCCTTGCTCTGCACTAGCAAGAAAAGCCTCTCTGTCATGGGTCCATTTCTTGTTAGCTTCAAGCATACTTTAGCTTTCCCTCCACCAATACTGACTCAATTTTTTAATCTTGCTTTTTAATGTATCTCATTTAATCTTTACAAAAACCCTGAAAACTTGGGATTATATCAATCTTTGAGATTGAGGAAGGTTAAGTGACTCACTCATCTGGGCTCAGAGTTGTGGACTGTGAAATAATGAAAATAAATGCAGCTCCATTACGTTTGTGCCTGCAATGGGCATCAGGTCCCTTGCCAGGAAATGCCTCCTCTTTGCAGAAGTAACAGAGAAGGCTGTGATGGAAATGGGCTTCATGTTGTTTCTGTGACCATCTGAATCTTGTTCTGCTCCATGGTTTCTGCTTGACATAGTGCACCAGTTTAGACCCTGGTGTGTTCCTGATCTTGTTAGTGTGAGGATCTCTGGGGACCATGCAAAGGACTTCACCACTAAGGCATCATTTGCTCTCTTTTCAACTAAGCGTGAAATAGCCTGTAGACAAAATGCACTTTCATATTCATAGGCCACATCTCAACCAACATATGCAACTGGACTTCCCCCCCCAAAAAAAAACAGTCTGTGATGAGCTGGTATGGCTAGTGATTTGGAGTCCAATGAAAGGGATTCATCATGTACAATATACATTATCACATTTACATTATTTACATTCCACAGTCCTTAACTGAATGCTTCCTGTGTGCCAGGCTCTCAGACTGGGTAATGGAGAAAAAAGACACAATCTTTGTCTTCAAAATCCTAGTCTAACTCTCAATAGGCTAAATAAATAAATGAATAAATAATAAAAAGTTGAACCATATAGAATTGCTGGTATCTGACCAGTTTTGACCTGCAAAAAGAAACAGCCATTTCATGTGATTCAGTGTGCTCTATGTAAGATCCGAGATCTACACAAGGTAGGGATGTAGTTACAGCTTTGTGGCTTACAGTAGTAATACTACTGAGTTCTTACGATGTGCCAGAAGCTTCATAGGAACCATTTCACTCAGTCTTTACAGCAACCAGCAGAGGTGGACACTAGAATTATCCCATTTTGAAGTGAGCACACTGAGGCTTAGAAAGAACACTTCTTCTAGTGGAGTGGCAGGGCCAGAGTTCCACACAGATCCATCATAACCCAAAGCATTTGGTTTCTCTGAGCCTCAGTTTTATTACCTGTAAAATGAGTATAAAAAGGACACGCTTCCTCCTTCCATCAGTTTGGAGTGATACTAGACTTCACTATTTAACTTACTGATAAATAACTCCAGTTTAAATAGCACATTTAACCTCCCCCAAATCTGTATATAATTAATACATAATAAAAGTATACTCTTTGGGGAAAATTAACATTATTTTTTTAACTGTTTAAATTTTATTATCATTAGATCCTTGTGTTTCCCTATCCCAAAACAAAATGTTAGGGATAAAATTATTGAACCAAGTTATAAAGTTTGTTAGAGTTAAGGACATGTTCTGTTCACATGTGGAAAAAAACTCTTGAATTCCTCTTTTGTTTCAAGGTGTGAAGGTGTCTAGCTGGTAGCATATCGCATGAATGGAAAATTAATATTAATTAATATAGTACTTGAGAAAAGTACCTTGTATCTATGCAAGCCTAATTTTATTTTTGATTGGTTAGAAAAGGAATGATTCACAGTACTAAGTAGGGGAAAAAAAAATTCAGAGGCCTTATAAGGTAGAGCAAGATTGCTAACAATAGCAAATGGACTGATCGATAGCAAATCCATTTTAGAAAGCTCACTCATGGAGAATATTGATATCTAACTTGTTCATTCCTCCTGTGAAATAAACAGGCACCTCATCACTCTGTGAGAAAAACCACACGCAGGAGCCAAGGTAGTGTTTCTAAACAATTAATTGGATTATTATTGAGTCTTAATGGATTGGTTCAATATATTCACACAAAACCATCAAGAGAATTAGGCTAGCAGTTTCCTTGTAGCTGCCATAAAAATATATGATAGGATGTAAGAGTTTTAAATTATTATTAATTATTTTAGCATTCTGTGTGCGTCATTTATATTATAAATAGGACCTATTTGAAACCATTGACTGGGTCTTTGACTTTGTTTCAAATAGCAGATATGGTAGATGTGGTGGTACACTTAATTTTCTACATCAACTGATATAGCTAATTAAATTATAAATAGAAACATAAAACTCTTGATTCTTACATATATTCAAAATGTTTATGAGACAAGGGTTTATGTCATTGGTATGAGAAAACCCTATAAAACATGTATCAGTTCAATTTAGTCACTGGGAAAATACAAATTTTTTTATTCATGGGAAGGAAGAAGAATATCGTAATGTTTGACTTGCCCTCAGAGAATAACCTGCCCTAGATACAGACCAACAAAACAAAACAAAACAAAACAAAACAAAAAAAACAAAAAAACCAAACAAGTTACCAAGTAAAATATTTCTTTGAGAAGTCAAACACAGACATAGAGGGAAGATTATGGTTCAGAGAAAATTTATTGATTACTCAGTTTGTGCAGGCATTTTGTCCACATTACCTCAGTAATCCTTGAAGCAACCCCTTAAAGTGAGATATCCCATATAAAAGTTGAGGCAGTTGTGGTTTAAAGACTTTTTTTTGGCATACCCAAGATCATGTGACTATTAAATGGAACAGTAGCATGATCAGAATTTGAATCTTGTGAGTCCAATCTCTTTTTTTCTCTTTCATGAGTATTCTGTATATTATTATTTCAACCCATTGTTTGAAGGGATGATGCAAACTTGTAGAAGGAAGCCATTAGCTTGCTCACATGAAAATAAGGAAGTAGAAAACTCATTTTATGCCAAGGTTAGAGTTTGGGATTGGAGTGCTCCTCTCTCTAGTAGAGGCCCCCAAACCAGTACTCAGATCTCTAAATGCACAGGTTAGCAGGAAGTCTTTCCTGTTCCTTTACAGGCCCCATCCTCCTTTATCTTGATGTGTCTCCATGTGCTTCCTGGTGCCCTGCGATGGTGGTGGCCCAGCATGGTGCTGGCTTGTCGATATAAGACTGCTTGATTAGCACTAGCTCTGTTGACAAGTTGAGGGAAGTCAAAAGCAGCAGGCTTCTTGGGTACAGAACCACGTCCTGCTCCAGCATGGGCCTAGATCCAGAGAGAGCCACACTCAAGACTTGCGTGAGTTCTCAAGGGCACAGCCCTTGAAATCACCTTTCCTGGTTTTCCGGGTCATGTTCTGGGTGGGATAGCTTGTCCTCAGGCATCCGGCTAGCACAGTTGTTAGCTTCCAATGCAGATTCCTGCTTCTGTGGAGGGGTTCTTTGAAGGAGATTGGTCTCACTTCTTTTATGTTATGCCTTGATTTCAAGCTCTCAGGTCTTTCAACCTCACTCATGGACACATTCTCAAGAAATTAAGGTTGAACAAATTCCAATGTGTGCTACCTCATAGGGCCAGAAAAGCTATATCCCTCTGGAGCCTGGCTGACTTGATGAAAGGGCCAGCCAGCCCATTGATCTTTCTGCTCTCATAATGAATTAGTAATTATGTGGATTTAAAGAACCAAGATATTTTGGCATGAGAAGAGAGATACAAGTGCCATATAAAATAAATAAAAACCTTATAAGATTTGAAGTGCTACTATCTTATCTCTCAATTATTTTTTCATAATACCTATTTCTTAATCTGTCTAGTGGTCTTTCTAGGTTTCTATGAAGGTCTAGAATCAATGACAGTCCAGTAGTATTGAGTACCACTAGGGTGCAAATTGTGTTATCTAAAGACAATTTCCCACTAAATGGAGCCCGAACACCCCAAACATGTTTAATTCCAGGTTTGGGACCAGAAACATAAAAAATGAGCCTTAGCATTTTGTTGTACTAGAAAGAAAGAAACTGTCAAAGACTAATAAGGTTGTATAAAACAAACCAAGGTGCCAACTTAAGAGGGTTCATATTGAACGGATATAGAACAATTTGAACATTGAAATGAATAATGATTGCAATGGATTGAAGCATATCAAATATAGAAAAATCCATGAGTTCCTAATAATATTAAAAAAATAAAAAACTAATTTAAAAAACTCATTGGTCATTATAGGAGTTTACTAGGCACCAACTCACTATTCTTAAACTTGATTTTTAAGAGGAGATAAGAATTTACTGTCTTTCCAATATCAACTGTATTTCAGATTAACATAGTTGATGAGAAAAATATCTTTAGAGGATTCCTTCTAGCACTTGCAGAAGGAATGACAGGATCAGAAAAATTATCTTTTTGCAATTCTCAAGGAATTAATGGATTTTAGCAATTAGGTGAAAAGCCATTAATTGAAAGGTTGATGGGGGTATTTTATAAAGGAGGAATCAGGCTGATGACAAACTGTCTGCTGAATCAATCGTAGCATCTCTAACATTGTAAAAAACAAGTCATTTATGTGGCTCATGGTATGATATAAAATGGAGTATTCAATATTACCTATGAAGCATTCTTGCCTAGAAATTGAACCTAAAATCTAATCAGACCTCTGCACCTAACTTTCAATTTATAGAAAATTGAGGCATAGATAAACAATCTGAAACGTAATTAAAAAAATACCAAATTCTTTGGTATAAATGATCTGTTTCTTAAAATCAATGTCCTAAAAAAGGAGGGCAAATGTTGGAGAATAAAAAAGATTTAAGGCAATGTGGTAGATTGCAAAAAAAAAAAAAGAAATGGTCACAACAATCATTTTTTCATGATGTGATTTTGCTTCTCATTCTGTAAAGAATTGTTCAAGCCTTTGAATCTGGGTTGGCCTTGTCTTGACAAATAGAATGTGGCAGAACTGACAGCATTCAAGTTCAGGATCCTACACCTGAAGAGGCCTTGTAGCTTCTTTTCTCTCTGCTTGGAGCCCTGATACTATTTTGTGAAGAAGCCCCAGCTTGTTTCTTTGTGGACAAAAGATCATGTGTAGAGAGATCCAGCAGACATCCAGAACCAATCATCATTTAAGTGACGAGGCTCTCTTGGACCATTTAGTCTTTGCTAAAGCCATCCTTGACTGATGCCACATGAATGACTCCAGGCTTGACTAATAGAACCACCCAGCTGAGTCTACACTAAATTGCTGATCTATAGAATGAGAAGCTAAAAAATTATTGTTGTTTTAAGCCAGTAAATTCGGGGTTGTTATGCAGTAGTAGGTAGCTGATACCGAGCCATAATAAACAAATGCAATGTGTGTATTCTGGAGCCACATTTGAACAAACCCACTGTAAAAACAATCCTTTGAGACAAATAAGGAAATTTGAACATGGATTGCATATTAGATGATATCAAGGAATTATTACTGTTCTGGTTTGCTAATGCTGCCAGAATGCAATATACCAGAAATGGATTGGCTTTTACAATGAGGTGTTTATTAGTTCACAAATTCACCGTTCTAAGGCTATGAAAATGTCCCAATTAAGGCATCAAGAGGTAGATACCTTCTCTGAAAAAAAGGCCAGTGGCATCTGGTGTTCCTCTGTCACATGGAAGGCACATAGCTGGCTCTGCTGATCCTTCTCTCCCAGGTTTAGCTTCTGGTTTCAGTGGCTTTCTCCAAAACATCTCTGGGTTTCTGTCTCAGCTTCTTTCTTAACTTCTCTTGGTTCTCTCTTAGCTCCTGTGGGTCCTCCTTACTTCTCCCAGGGGCAAACTCTGGATTCTGTGTCTTAGCTTCTTTCCAAAATGTCTCTCTTAGCTTCTCTGTTAACTCTCTCTAAGCTGTTTCTCTCAGAGAGCTCTCTTAAAGGACTCCAGTAACGGATTAAGACCCACCTGGAATGGGTGGGGTCACATCTCCATGTCAAAAGGTCCCACCCATAATAGGTCTACCCCCACAAGATGGGGCTAAAAGAACATGACCTTTTATGGGGTATATAATAGATTAAAAACAGCACAATGCCAATGTTGTTGGTTGCATTATCATATAAAAAATGATATAGAAATGCATTCTGTAGATTTATCTGGGAAATGCAAAGATGTATGGGATTTACTTTAAAATAACCAAAGCAAAGGAAAAACTGGAGAGGATAGATGAAATAAAAATTGCCAAATGTTGACAATTATTGAAGATGAGTAATGTGTTCATGGAGATTTTTGTATAATTCGTTTTTTGATTTTAATTTTTTCTATTAAAATAAAAAATAATCTCAGTCATTCTTGGTGGCTTCTCAACAAACATTCGTTTTCAACATATGGATTCTTTCTTTGCCCTTTACTCTTGAAGGAGAGTTGGCTCATCTGGAAAGCTCTCTGGGTGGAACTGGTTGCAGACTTTGTTAATTATTGTTTTAATGGAGTTTGGGAGCCATCATGACTGCCATACAGTGGGAGCTGCCAGCTCTATATTAACTTCAGTGGGAGTTCTGGGACCTTCACATGGCAGCTGTACACAAACTTGGAAACCCAATTGTTCTTGTTCTTCTTATTAAAAAAGAGACTTTATTTGACATCACAGAAAAAATACGAATGTGACCCATCTGCAATCTAATTCCTTTAGACAATGTAGTTGTCAGCTAGGTAATAGTCCAGCTGTCCCAAGTGGCTAATCTCCTTATACCTGCTAATTTAGCTCAGGAAGAAATATCCACAGTGAATTCCCTTCGAGGGATGTCACAATTGTAGAATCTGGTTCGTGTCATCTAAGCAAAAGCAGTTTTGAAAATGTTATTGAGGGAAGGTTTATATATGTGGAAGGTACTCAGTCTGATATGGATGGGTTCTGTGGTGCAGAGGTGGGGTGCCTGAGCAATATTATGTCCAAGGAAAGTGTGTCAAGTGAGGGACTATCCCACATAGGAAATAAGCCACCTAGAGCCCTGATTTTATTAAGTAGAACAAACTAAAGGAAGGGAGGATGAAAGTAAGGAAGGAAGGAAGGAAGGGAGGAAGGAGAAAGGAGAAAGAAGGAAAAGGAAAAAGAAAGAAAGAAAAGAAAAAGGAAGGGAGGGAAGAAGGAAGAGAGGAAGGTAGGAAGGAAGGAAGAGAGGGAGGGAGTGAGTGAGGAAGGGAGGGAGAGAGGAGAGAGAGGAAAGGGAGGAAAGAAGGAAGGAAAGAAGGATGGAAGGAATTCCCCATCCCTTCACTTACAAATTTTAAACTGACAGACTACGAATCACTAAGGGCCTGTTTCTGGCCATGTTCTATGTTAAATACTCTGCATACCCAAGCTTTTTTAGTTCTCACCACAAAAATTATTTGTTGTATTTAAAGATAAGTAATTTGTTGTATTTAAAGATAAGTAATTTGAGTCCCAGAGAGACTAAATAACTGTCCCAAATCTTCCATAACCCACTATTGCCTTCTAAATACAGAATGGGTTCTGAAATTAGCGTTTTTGCAGAATTCAAATACTTATTTATGTGATTAAAGGCCACAAAGTCAAGAGGGGCTGAACCAGTGTTTTGTGCCATTCCAACAATCAAGGAAGTCTTTGACTTAGTGTGGTTGACTTGGTGGCAGTGTATAAACCCAGTCAGGTTTTAGTTAGAATGTCCTGTTCTATCATATCTAAGTTAAAATACGCTGCCTCTTTCAACATATTTAAGGCTCATATACTTGTATACATAAAATATAATTCAGAGACAAAACATTTCTTACTAAACCAACCCTGATAATAATTGAATAACATTTTGTAAAAAATGCTTTTACTTTTGGCTCACCTATGGGTCGGTGTATTGTAGGAACAAGAGTAGCTTTTGAACTACAGGAAACTGAGATCCAATTCTAGCAATATCCTTATAGACACTGGCACTTTAACAAATTAATATCTCTGAACCTTGATTTCCTTATCTGTTTAATGAAAATAGTGATGTTTGAAACCATGAAGGAAGAAATGAGATTGTATCTGATAAAGAATTTTCCTTCCCTTGAATGGAAATACATGATTTCATATATTTTGAACCTTATGTCAATCCCATGCTCTATGTGTTCTTTTACCATTCTGTACAATTTAATGACCTTAACTTAATAAGAAGGTTATTACCAATGATGGTGACATTAAGGGATGGTAATAAAATAGTATTTTATTCATTGTGTTGACTCTCTTCACTGCAGTGATGATAACAGCAGTGAGAATTCTCCACAGAGCAGGCTACCCTTAATGCTTCACCCTCAGATTACATGCATGAGGAAGTGGGTGTCTGCCTCTTCTCAATCCAGTGTTCTTTCCAGAAAGCCCTGCAGACAGTGGAGCAGGAAAGGCAATGTGGATGGGCAGTTGTATCATTGATTGGCTTCATCGACATGAGCAGAGTCAGGGGAACAAGCACGTGCAGAAATTTAACATTTGATATATGTCACTTTCTTTCCTTGTTGACATCATTTTTGCAATAAGATATTACTGTTAACTATAGTTCATAGTTTGCAGTAGGTGTGGTTTTTCCTATATACCACTCTATTATTAGCTTCTTACAATAATTTCATACATTTGTTCTAATTCATGGAGGAATTGTTTTATATTTGTACTGTTAATCACAGTCATGGTCCACCACAAGATTTACTAAGCTATACAGTCCCATGTTTTAATCTCTGGCTTTTCTTCTGTTGATATATGTGACTCTAAAGTTACCCTATCAACCACACTCACACACAGTTGAGCACTGTTAATGATACTCAAAATAATGTACTAACATCACCTCTATCCATTTCTACTCCATTTAAATCTAGAATTTTCCTTCTATTCCTATCTTTTTTTATAAAGAAAGGATGCTGAATTTTTTCAAATGCTTTTCTGCGTCAATTGAAATGATCGTGTGGTTTTCACCTTCATTTTGTTCAGGTGGTGTACTGCATTAATTGATTTTCATGTATTGAACCACCTTTGCATACCTGGGATAAAACCCGCTTGGTCATGGTGTATGATTCTTTTCATGTGCTGTTGGGTTTGATTTGCAAGTATTTTGTTGAGGAATTCTGTATCCATATTCATTGGAAAAATTGATCTATAATTTTCTTTTCTTGTAGTGTCTTTATCAGGATTTGATGTTAGGATGATGTTGGCTTCATAGAATGAATTAGGTAGTGTTCCCTCTTCAACTTTTTGGAAGAGTTTGAGCAGAATTGTTGTTAATTCTTCTTGGAATGTTTAGTAAAAGCCGTATAGTCCTGGGGTTTTCTCTTTTGGGTGGTTTTTGATGATTGATTCAATCTCTTTACTTATGATTTGTTTGTTGAAGTCTTCTATTTCTTCTAGAGTCAGTGTAGGTTGTTCATGTGTTTCTAGGAAATTGTCCATTTCATCTAAGTTGTCTAGTTTGTTGGCATACAGTTGTTCATAATATCCTCTTATGACCTTTTTATTTTTGGGGGGGGAGGGGGTCCATGTTAATGACCCCTTTTTCATTTCTAATTTTATTTACTTGTGTTTTCTCTTTTTTTCTTTGTCAGTCTAGCTAAGGGTATGCCAATTTTATTGATCTTCTCATAGAACCAACTTTTGGTTTTATTGTTTCTCTCTATTGTTTTTTGGTTCTCTGTTTCATTCATTTCCACTCTAATCTTTGTTATTTCTTTCTTTCTGCTTGCTCTGGGTTTACATTGCCGTTCTTTCTCTAGTTTCTCCAAGTGTTTAGTTAGGTCTTTGATTTTAGCTCTTTCCTACTTTTTAATATAGGCATTTTGGGCTGTAAATTTATTTTGCTCTCAGCACTGCCTTTGCTGCAACCAATAGCTTTTGATACGTTGTGTTCTCATTTTCATTCATGTCAAGATAATTACTGATTTCTCTTGTAATTTCTTCTTTAATACTCTGATTGCTTAAGAGTATGTTGTTTAGCCTCAATATATCTGTGAATTTTTCAATTCTCTGGTTTTTATTGATTTCCATCTTCATTCCATTATGATTAGAAAAAGGGCTTTGCATGATTTCAATCTTTTAAAATTTATTAAGATCTGCTTTGTGCCCCAGCATGTGGTCTATCCTGGAGAATATTCCATGAACGCTTGAGAAGAATGTATACCCTGCTGTTTTGGGGTACAGTGTTCTATATATGTGTTAGGTCCAGTTCATTTATCATATAATTTAGTATAACTGTTCCCTTATTGATCCTTTGTTTATATGTTCTTTCTATTGAAAAGAGTGGTGTGTTGAAGTCTCCCACTATTATGGTAAAGACATCCATTACTTCCTTCAGTTTTACCAGTTTGCCTCATGTAATTTGAGGCACCTTGATTAGGAGAATAAATATTTATAATTGTTATTTCTTTTTGGTGAATTACCCCTTTTATTAATATATAGTGTCCATTGTCTCTTATAACATTTTTGCATTTAAAATATATTTTGTCTGGCATTTGTGTACTTAACTCAGCTTTTTTAATCATATTTTTTATTGTAGAATAAAACAAATATACATAGCAGTGATAACTTTTCAAGTGCAATTTAACAAGTAGTTAGAGAGCAAATTTCAAAGAATGTTATGGGTTACAGTTCCACAGTTTCAGTTATTTCCTTATTGTGAAATATGACATATATACAAAAAGATAATATCTTTCAAAGTATGATTTAACAAGTAGTTATATAGGAAATTTCCAAAAATGTTATGATTTACAGCAGCACATTTCAATTATTTCCTTATTGTGAAATATAACATGCATACAAAAACGTGATAACTTTCAAATTACAATTTAACAAGTAGCTATAGAACAAATTTCAAAGGATGCTATGGGTTACAGTTCCACCATTTGATTTCTTTCCTTTTAGGTATTCTATGACCCTAGCAAGTAAGAAAAAGAAAATTATATAGAAATTTGGTATTCATAATCCTTTGTTAAATTCCATCTTGTCTGTTGCTACCCCTTCCTCTAGTTTAATCACTTTCTTGAACTTCAGGGATGTCTAGGCAGTGACCACTCTACTTGTTCATGTTGAAAAGGGGCGTCAGCTTTATGCAAAAAGAGGACAGATCTGGTTGATGTTCCTGAAGAGGCTACTGCCTCCGGGTTTTGGGACTTAGCTGTCATAGGAGTTCTCTGAAGGATTTAAATTTCTGAAGAATAAACTTAGTGAATTAAACTTTATTGCATAGGAGTGACCTTTGGGACAGCCTCTTGACTCTACTTGAATTCTCTTAGCCACTTTTTTTTTTATTACTGCTTGCATGGAATATCTTTTTCCATCATTTCACTTTCAACCTATTTGTATCTTTGGATCTAAAATGAGTGTCCTGGAAACAGCTTATAGATGGAATATATATATATATATATATATATATATATATATTTATTTAAATATATATATATATATATATATAATCCTTTCTGCCAATTTGTGTCTTTTGATTGAGGAATTTAATCCATTAACATTCAGTGTTATTACTGTAAAAGCAATCATTATTTTGACCATTTAATCCTTTTGCTTTTACTTGTTGGATATATATATTTTTTCTCTTTTTATCCTTTTAATTACCCTTACTGATAATCTTCATTTCTGTACTCTTCTACAGGCCTCCCCCCACCTTTTTTTTTTCAGCTGGCAGAACACTCTTTAGTATTTCTTGCAGGGCAAGTCTCTTGTTAACAAACTCGCTCAGCTTTTGTTTATCAGTGAATATTTTAAACTCTCCCTAATTTTCTAAGGACAGCTTTGCTGGATAAAGAATTCTTGGCTGACAATTTTTCTCTTTCAGTATCTTAAATATATTGTACCACTGCCTTCTCACCTGCATGGTGTCTGATGAGAAGTCAGGATTTATCCTTATGTGTCTTCCCTTGTATGTGATGAATCACTTTTCTCTTTCTGCTTTCAGGATTCTCTCCTTCTTTTTAGCATTTCACACTCTGATTAGTGTCTTGGAGAGGATCTATTTGAATCTATTCTATTTGAAGTATGTTGGGCTTCTTTAATTTGCATATTAATATCTTTTATAAGAACTGGGAATTTTTCAACCATTATTTCCTCAACTATTCTTCCTAGCCCTTTTCCCTTCTTGTCTCCTTCTGGGACACCTAGAATGCAAGTATTTGTGCTCTTCATGTTGTCAATCATTTTCCTGAGACCCAGTGCAAATTTTTTCATTTTTTCTCCATTATTTCTTTTGTGTATCCAAATTCAGTTCCTCTGTCTTCTAGTTTGTTGATCATTTCTTCTCCCTCTTCAAATCTGCTGTTGTGTGTCGCTAGTATATTTTTAATTTCATCTACATTATCTTTCATTTCTGTAAGATCAGCTGTTTTTCTATATATTCTTTCAAATTCTTTTAAGCTCACCCTAGTGTCTTCTTAATATCCTCTATCTATTTAGCCATCTCTTTGAAATTATTTAGGTGATTTGTTTGCAGATTTCTGTTTAGTTGTTCCAAATTCTGTATCTCCTCTGACTTTGTAAATTTGATCATTTAGATTGGCCATATATTCTTCTTTCTTAGTATGCCTCATAATGTTTTGCTGTTATCTGGACATCTGATTATCTTGATAAGATTATTTTGAAAGTTGTTTTCCCCCTCTTGTCTAAGATTTTGTTGTTGATTGGGTTCATGTTAAAGATCTTTTTTTGGCTCTTGGTTTGTCAGTATTTCCCTGGCAAAACAGGGCCAGGGTCTCATATAGGGGGTGCAGACCTGTTCCAAAGATCCCTAGGGTGCAGGTCAGGACTACAGCTTCCAAAGACTTCTCTTTCCCAGCCTTTCCATCAGATGGTACACTTCAGCAATCTAATCCCTACAGTCCTACCAAGGTAAGTTATTTTTTAGCCCTCTGCCCCCTCTGTTTTTGAGGCAGGTGGGAATAATGGCCAAGCAGTTCTGTGGGCTCATGTCCAGAAAGGACCAAGGCTGTGGGACCCCATGGTCCAATTTCACCAGCCAACAGTTGGATCAATACTGTGCTGCAACCCCCTCTATTCCTGGGTGGGATGGATTATCCAGTCTCCCAGACCACAGCAGCCAGCCAGGCAGGGTCAAGGCTAACCCGAAGCTGCCAGCCTTGGTGGTGGGGCCTGAGTGCCAGGAGCCACAGTGGAGCTCACTCACTGTTGCTTCTCTGTTTTGTGGAAATAGTGGTGCCACAAGCATCCCAGACTCCTGCATGGAAAGGTTCAAGCCTGCAGAACCCAGAAGGTCACCCTCAGCAGCCAACAATTGGTTCAGGTCTGTGCCATGTCCCCCTTTTTCCTGGGGGAAGGGCCTCCCTCTCTCTTCCTGATTACAGAAGCCAGGCAGGTGGGAACCAGGCTGGCCCAAAGCTGCTGGCCTTGGGAGTGGGGGATGGGCACTGGGAGCCACAGCAGAGTTCAGTCATTTACTGCAGTTTCTTTTTTTGGAAATATGGGGTTGTGAGTGCCCAAGGTCCTCCGTGGAGAGGTTCAAGGCTGCAGGACCCAGTGAGTCACCCTCACCAGCCAACAGTTGGATGAGTACTGTGCTGCATGCCCCTCTTTTCCCAGAGGGGAGCTTTCCCAGTCTCTGTGAGACTGCAGCAGCCAGTGGGGTGAGAACCATGCACACCCTAAGCTGCTGGCCTCAGGGCTAGTGGCTAGGTTCCAGGAGCCATGGTGGAGCTCACACACTTGCAGTAGCTTCTCTGTTTGTGGAAATGATGGTGCTACTAGTGTCCTGGGCTCCTGTATGGAAAGGCTCAAGGCTGTGGAACCCAGAGGGTTAACTTCGCTGGTCAACATTTGGATCATAACTGTGCCACATCTCCCCAGATGGATGAGAATCAGGCAGACCTGAAACTGCCAGCCTTGGGGGTGGAGGATGGGTGCTGGGAGCCACAGTCAAGTTCACTCACTGCCATTTCTCAGTCGTAGTTTCTCTGTTTCTTCATCCAGTTATTCCTTGGTTGTTGCAATGGTCCTTCCCTGGTCTCCTAAACCCCAGAACCCCTGCTTTGGATTTTCTGCCTGTTTTCTAGGTGTTTTTGGTGGAGGAGTTTCTGCCTCTCCTTATTCCACCATCTTCCCGGAAGTCAATCACTAATTCCTTTTATGTATACCTGATCTTTTGTGATGTATCTGACTGATCCCTTTCTCATTTCTGTTTCTGTATATATTTTTAAATACTTTCTTTGTGGTTACCCTAGGGTTTATGTTACAGATGCAAGTTGCATCTATAACCTACTAATTAAAAAAAAATACTGTTAGCTTCAATAGCATACATGTTCTCTGTTCCTATATCCTTCTGTTTCCCCTCTTCATGTTATTTTTGTCCACTCTTTATATTTTGCTTGTCCGTCATCAGGAAATATGCCTTTTTCTTGTTGAATTGTTTTCTGATATTTATAGGAATTAAAGATTAGAGTTGTATATTGAGGATACAGTACTATTGGGATTTACATTTGCTCTTTTAGTTACCTTTACTGAAATACTCATTTCTTCACACTACTCCAAGTCACTCTGTCCTGTCTTTTCCTTTGAACCTGAAGTACATCTTTTAATATTTCTTGTAGAGCAGATCTTTTTTTTTTATGGAATTTTATTGAGATGTATTCATATACCATAAAATCATCCAAAGTGGACAATCATTTATTCACAGTATCATCATATAGTTGTGCATTCATCACCACAATTTTTTGAACATTTTCATTACTCTAAGAAATAAGAATAACAATAAAAATAAAATAAATGTAAAAAAGAACACTCAAAACATCTCGTACTCCTTTTCCCCCCTATTATTCATTTACTTTTTGTCCCCCTTTTTTCTACTCATCTGTCCACATACTGGATAAAGGGAGTGTGAGCCACAAGGTTTTCACAATCACACAGTCATCCCATATAAGCTATATAGTTATATGATTGTCTTTAAGAATCAAGGATATTGTATTGCAATTCAGCAGTTTCAGGTATTCTAATACCTCCTAGCTATTCCAATACACTAAAAATAAAAAGGGATATCTATATAGTACATAAGAATAACCTCCAGAGTGACCTCTCAACTCCATTTGAAATCTCTCAGCCACTGAAACTTTATTTTCTGTTTCCCCTTTTGGTCATGAAGACTTTCTCAATCCCATGATGTCATGTCCCACATTGCCAGAAAGATTTACACCCCTGGGAGTCATGTTGTAGGGCAGGTCTTTTGATGATGAACTCTCTCAATTTCTGTTATCTGTGAATATTTAAACTCTCCCTCATTTATGAAGGACAGTTTTGCCAGGTAAATAATTTTTGCCTGGAAGTTTTTCTCTTTCAGTACCTTAAAACTACTTAAGGCCTTTTCACCTCCATGATTTCTGATGAGAAATCAGGGGTTAATCTTATTGAGGAGTCCTTGTATGTGATAAATTGCTTTTCTCTTGCTTTCAGAATTCTCTCTTTATATGGAATTTGACATTCTGATTAGCACGTGCCTCAGAGAAGGTCTACTAGGATTTAGTCTGTGGGAGTACATTGTTCTTCTTGGACATGTATATTTGTCTTTCATAAGCATTGGGAAATTTTCATCCATCTTTTCCTCAAATATTCTTTCTGCCTCTTTTCCCTTCTCTTTTCTTTCTGGGATACCCATGATGCACATGTTTGTGTACTTCATGCTGTTACTCAGATTCCTGAAACACTGCTCAATTTTTTTTCTATTCTTTTTTCTCAGTTCTTCCGACTGTATGATTTTGATTGTCCTATCTTCTAGTTTACAAATCTTTTTTCTACCTGTTAAGATCTGCTGTTGTATGCCTCTAGTACATTTTTTATCTCCATTATTGTGCCTTTCATCTCCATAATTTCTTTTATGTTCCTTTTTAAATTTTCAAATTCTTCTTTATGCTCACACATTGTCTTCTTAATATCTTTATCTCATACCCGTATTTTCCTTCGTCTCCTTGACATGATTTAGGAGATTTGTTTGAACTTCTTTGATTAGTAGTTCTAAGTTCCGTGTCTCCTCTGAATATTTAATTTATACTGTTGAATGAGCTATATCTTCCTGTTTCTTAGTATGACTTTTAATTTTTGCTGATGTCTGGGCATCTGATTATTTTGATAAGTTAACTCTGAAGGTCAGTTTCTTCCTCTTGTCTAAGGATTTATTGTTGATTGGTTTTATGTTAAGGCTCTTCTTTTACACATGGTCCAACTTATTCTGGGCCTTTAGAATAGCCCGTGTTTACCTGTTTAGATTTTCTCTGCTCTTCTTCTTCTGTGTCTTGCCCTGGGTATGTGGTACAATATTCAATATTGCATGTTTTGTGCAATAGTTTCATGTGCTATGAAAATTCATATATATGTTTCTGCATTGACATATATTTTCATTTCTCTTGGGTATATGCCTAGGAGTGGGAGTTCTAGGATTTATGGGGCTCTGTGCTTAACTTTATGAGGAGCTAACAAATTGGTTTCTTAAGTGATTCCACCATTTTACAACCCTACCAGCAAATATGAGGGATCCAATTTCTTCACATCCTCAACAACACTTGTTATTACCTATCTTTTTTGTTTTAATGTAATGTGCATAGGTAGTATCTTATTCTGGTTTTGGTTTGCATTCCCCCTAGTGATTAATGAAGTTGAACACCTTTTCATGTTTTATTGGTAATTTCAATATCTTCTTTTAAGAAACATATATTCAAATCTTTCACCCATTTTTAATTGGGCTATTTATATTTTTATTGTAGAGTTGTAAAATTTCTTTGCATAATATGGATATAAATCCCTTATCAAATATGATTTACAGTATTTCTACCTTTTTGCAGTTTGTCTTTTCACTTTCTTGATACTGGCCTTTGAGGCACAAAAGTTTTAAGTGTAATGAAGTGCAGTTTCTTTTGTTGCTTTTACTTTTCTTGTCATATTTAAGAAAATTTACCTAATATAAGGTATTGTTAGAATTCACCAGTAAAGCCATGTGTACCTGAGAGGTTCTTTGTGGGAAGGTTTTTGAATACTAATTCAATCTCTTATTTGTTACAGATCTATTCAAATTTTAATTTTTTCTTGAGTCAGTTTTGGTAGTTTAGTGATTTTTTTCTTTTTTTCCTGTTTCAGTTTGATAGGTGTCATTCTGGGAATTTGTCCATTTCACCTAGGTTATTTCCTTAATAGAATGTTTTTAAAAAATCTCAATACCTTTATATATCAATACCTTTATATCTATACCTTTTTTAGGATGTTTATAGTTTTAGTCCTTACATTTGGTTCTATTATCCATTTTGTATTACTTTTGTATTTAGTGTGTGGCTATCCAGTTACCTGACCACCATTTGTTGAAAAGACTATTCTTTCCCCATTAAATTGCCTTGTCACCCACATTGAAATCAATTGGCCATAAATGTAAGAGGTTATTTCTGGACTTCCAATTCTATTCAATTGATCTATATGGTTATTCCTATACCATTATGCCCCTATCTTGATTACTGCAGCTTTGTACTAAGTTTTGAAATTGGAAAGTGAATGAGCCCTCCAGCTCTGTTCTTCTTTTTCAATATTGTTTTGGCTACTCTGGATCCTTTGCATTTTCATATGAATTTAAAATTAGTTTGTTAATTTCTGCTAAAGCGGCAGCTGTAGTTTTGATAGGGATTTTATTTGAGTCTGTAGGTCAATATGGGGAGTAATGCCATTTAATCAATGTTAAGTCTTCTGATCCATAAACATGGGATATATCCCTATTTATTTATGTTTTCTTTAGTTTTTTCAACCTTGTTTTGTAGCTTTCAGGGTACAAGTCTTTAATTTCTTTTGTTAAATATATTCTTAAGTATTTTATTCTTTATGATGCTATTGTAAATAGAATTGTTTTCTTAATTTAATTTTCAGATTTTTCATTGCTAAATTTTTATTTCAATGTAATTTATTTTTGTGTGTTGATCTTGTTTCCTGCTACCTTCTTGAACTTGTTTGCTAATTATAGTAGTTTTATTGTTCCTTCTTAGGATCTTTCTCTATATAGGATCATGCCATCTGCAAATAGAGATAGTTTTACTTTTTCATTTCCAATATGTATGCTTTTTATCTCTTTTTCTTGCTTAATTGCCCTGACAGGGACTTCCAGTACAATGTTGAATAGAATTGGTAAGAATGGATATTCTTGTTTTGTTCCTGATCTTAGGGGAAAAACAGTCAGTCTTATACCACTAAGAGTGATGCTGCGGTGAGTTTTTCATAGATGGTCTTTGTCAGTTTGAGGAAATTCCCTTCCATTCCTAGTTTGTTGAGTATTTTCTTTTTGAAAGGGTGTTTATTAAATGCTTTTTCTACATCTATTGAAATGATCATGTGATTTGTGCCCTTTATTCTATCAATGTGATGTGTTAAATTGATTGATTTTCATATGTCAAACCTATCTTGTACTCCTGGGATAAATCCCACTTGGCCATGGTATAAAATACATTTTAAATGTTGCTGGGTTCTGTTTGCTCATATTTTTAGCTGAGGATTTTTGCATCTATATTCATTAAGGGATATTGATTAGTTTATAGTTTTCTTATGATTTTTCTCTTGTTTTTGAATAAATACTGGCTTCATAGAATGATTTGGGAAGCGTTACCGCTCCTTATATTTTTTTTAGAAGAGTATCTGAAGAATTGGTGTTAATTCTTAAACATATGGTAGAATTCACCAGTAAAGCCATGTGTGCCTGAGAGGTTCTTTGTGGGAAGTTTTTTGAATACTAATTCAATCTCTTATTTGTTGTAGATCTATTCAAATTTTAATTTTTTCTTGAGTCAGTTTTGGTAGCTTAGTAATTTTTTTCTTGTTTCAGTTTGGTAGGTGTCATTCTGTGAATTTGTCTATTTCATCTAGGTTATCTCCTTAATAGAATGTTTTTTTTTTAAAATCTCATTTCTGTTTTCCATTTCTTTAAGTTTCGTTTGGTTCTTTATCAAATCTATCACAAAGAGGAGCAGTGGGTAGGAGTGCAAATTATTACAGCTACTTTGGACAGCAATTTGGCTTTATGACCCAGCAATTCCATTTCTGGATATATTTATAAAACCAACATGTGCATAGGGGACATGTATAAAAATGTTGTTTATGACATTAGAAACAAAATAATAGGTTTTCCACAGGAACATGTATAATCTGTGTTATGTTCATATGAAAACCTATACAGTAGTTAAAATGAAAGTATTGGGTTGAACTATATAAAATTGCTCGTATTCAACTGTTTTTTGGCAGCAGATATTTCAGTTTCATATGGTTCAACCTTGTACTAGAGGTACATTTATCAACATAGAGAAGTCTCTGAACATATTGAGATAAAAAGCATAAATTTGTAAAAGCATCTATACGGTACAATATCATCTATATGAAGTTAAAAAACCTGCAAAACAATACATAATATTTATGGAGACAAGTAGCCTGTCATAAAAATACAAGAACATTCAAGAGTTCATCATGAAATGTAGTTGATACTTCAAATTGATAGAAAGTATAAACCTGAAAAAGGGATCTTACACGTGGACCATTGGTGCAAACTGGTCCATAATCTGTCATTACCTATATTTAATTACAAGTGTTTCTTTTTTCCCCTAAATGATTTAATTTTTTCTCCTGGTCAATTTTTAAAGCTTTTTGTTTTGAAATAATCATAGACTCACACAGCTGAAATCCTGGTAATTTTTAAATTTTCTCTTGTTGCTGGCTCATTTGTGTGATCCCATTCTTTTCTTTCTTCCAACATTTCTATCATAGTACTGTTTAATACTCTGTCTGATCATGTCAGTGTTGGAAGTCCCCAAGGGTTTCAACCTGTTGTTGTTTTGCCGACTCACGGACAGTGGTTTGTTTACTTATGTTTTTGCTGATCTTTGTGAGGTCTTTTTTGGTCCATCTTAATCAATTGAAAAACTGGGGACTCAATCTGAGGATGCTTTTCTCTAAAGAGGATTTGCTTTTGCTTCTGTTAGGAGCCAAGGGGCACCAATAACCCTCAACCCCCCACCCCCACCCCAGTCCCCAGCTTAATTATAGGTGTCCCACTTCCACCTTGCTGGTCTCCTGATCACAGCTCTACTGCTTCTGGTGGTTTGTTGGGCCCCTTGGAGACTGTGAACCTAGCACCTCACATGTAGATCTGACAGCTTCTTAGCACTCAGGGCTCTTGCAAGTACCTTGCCACTTTGGGTTTTGAAGCAAGTTCATTAGCCTCACTCTGCCTCATCTGCAAAATGAAGGAATCTGCTTTTGAAGGAAAGGGGGAAAGAGGCCCCTGCCTAAACTACCTCCCTTCTTGGCAAAGTGGGTGGAGCAGCAGAGGCTCTTATAACTGAGGAACAATGAAGCTGGAAGGCTCACCAACTAAGAGAGGCCCACGAGGGTGACAGATAGGTCTAAAGACCTATCTGAGCTAAAAGCATTACTCCAGCCCCAGTCCCCGCCCTAGCTTTGTGCCAGCAGGAATCCATAAGGCAGCATGGACATCCTAGGTCTGGGGTGAGACAGCTGTCTCTTTCCCACCTATCTAGTGAGCTGGAAGTGGTTGTGGAGATGCTCAGCCTGGGTGTTCAGGTGCTGGAATTCCTCCTGAATGAAGTCCGTCAGGGCCTTGCACATTTCCACAGCTGGCGTGTTATCCACCCAGAGTCGCTTGACCACAGGCAAGGCGCTGAAGGGCTTCCAGATGAACACGGTGATTTTCTGTCCTAAGCGGAGTAGTAAGGTGGGTTGTTAAGAAGGATGTCCTTCATTCCAGTTTACCACAGCAGAAGAATAATAGGGTTGAGATGACACTTGGCAATCAGGCGCTTGATTCCCCACTTGAGGGGCAGCAACCAGGAGCTCAGGTTCACTTTTTCTTCTGGGAAGATGTGCACTCAGTCACTGTGGTTGAGCTTCTCCAAAATGAAGTCTGTTACCTCTGATAGACATCATTTCCTCAGCACACGGTCACACACTTGCCCAAGCTGAGTAACTGCGAGTGCGGCTCCTTGGAGAAGCAGTTGTTTGCAGCCACGGTGGTCCAGCACATCAACTTCAAGTTGCAGGTGTGGTGGAGTTTCAGGATCCCACAGAGATGAGGGTCATCCATGCAGGACTGCTGGTTGGAGATGGCGATGAGGAGGGTGGCGGTTCCCGGGTTCTTGATGAGCTCATACAACACCTCCTTGTTGTGGATGGTGAGGCGGTTCATGTACTTGGTCCAGAGGCAGCTGCAGCTGTCCACGAAGCCCATGATGATGCTGCTGGCCGGGTCCAGGTGAGCGGCAGTACCGAGGCAAATGGCCTTTTCACTGGAAGAGCATCGGGCTCTGACCCCTGCCTGCAGCTTCACGAAAAGTGAATCACCCGGCAGGTTTGTGTCACAGGCCAGGTGCTGGTTATGTGGCGTGTCAGGACGTGGGGCCCAGCTGGCCTGTTGGGTCCATGCAAAGCCAGGCCTAAGCGCACCATCTAGAGCTACCACCTGCAGAAGGAGCTGGGGCCACGGTGAAGCCGCTAACTGTGCATGGGTTTACCTAACCTTTCTGTTTCTTGCTCCTTCCTTTTCTCCTTCCCTTCTTACCTCCATCCCTACTTTCTTCTTACCCTTCTTCCCAATATTTATTGTTTACTATGTACCAATATGTATTTTTGAGAATTAGGAATAAGTAGCAAGCAAAACTGACAAAATCCTTTGCCTCAAAAAGTTTACATTCTTTATGGAGGGACAGACAAAAGTCAAACAGATGGACACACATACAAAATAATGCCAGGCAGAATTAAGTGCAATGAAAAAAAAAAGGTAAAGAAACAGAGTAAATCACATAGTGGTCAGGAAAGATGCCTCATGCAAATTTAATTAAATGGTGATTGATGGACACAAGAAGTGGGAAGAAAAAGAGGCAAGTTAGAGAATTTTTATACATGAGTACTGATGTATTGTTTGTTATTTTTAAAGCAGATAACTTGTTTGCTATTAAATTATTTAAAAGATTATAAAGTTACATTATTTTTGCAATTACTGAATATAAATATTTGCTCCTAAATGAAAAAAGGAAAAAGGTAGAAAAGAGATAAATAAATAGCGCAGGCAGCTCCCCCTCCACTCTCCTTAGCACACCCTGTATGTGCTGAGATGGGAGATGTGAATCTGAAATCCTAGACTTTGGTCTCGGGTCCCACATGCTTCTCAAAGGTTGAGTATTTCAACAAGTTGTGGGTTCTAATTTTTAAGATTGCAGAGCAGTAGTGTTTTCAGGATTAATTGTGAAGATAGAAAATTCAAACCATGTGTTCTTAATTTAGAACCTAACTCCTACTAAGTAGTAATTCTTTCATAAGTTCTTTTGAGAGCAAAGATTGTATCATCATTGCAATTTGTATCTTCTCAAATTGTATTGGAGAGCTGTGGGTGCCCTGAGAGCCTTCTACTTCTCTTCTACTGCTATTTATACAATCTTTGCTCTCTAGGTTTAGTCCAAGTTGATAGAATCCATTGCTTAATAGATACATCCAGCTGGGAGAGTAGAATCTCATTTGAAGTCCACTAAATACTCCAAAATAATAATGAAGAAGAGAGTAGGTTGAATGATGAATTATGCTGGTGAGAATGGGAACAAACAAAGGAGTGAAGGTGGGTTGAATGACAGCATGGGAATAGTCTGCCTACATAGCTGGTTTAATGCATACTCCATGATACACAGCTTTGTTCCAAACCATGTAAATACTTGCAGTTACATTATTTCTTAGTAAAAATACAAAGTAGATCCAAAAAATAGCTTTTGTGACGCTATTTTCTTATAAATTTATACCGTAACCAATTTTGATAAGAAGATGGAAAGGAGTAGCAACCAAGTATTGGTTGTCATTCAGAATACTTTTCAGAGGATTTATCAACAATTGTGGCCTATTGCCAAAGGTAGGTGAACATGGGAGCTCCAGCTGAACAGAGTTGCAACCTGAAAAGTACAGTCTCTAAAAAAGCTAAAGAATGTATTGCTCCAAATTCTGTATTTTAACTGCCACATAACAAAGACAACTCAGACAGTGTCATCCTCATTTGCCTTGATCATTACAGGAAGAAAATTAGTATTTGAAAATAGTCCAATCACAGTTGTTAGAACCTTTGTTCAGATCTTGGGTCACGTTGAGGTCTGCTGCCTCAACGCTAGTCTTGGGCTTGTTGCACAAGCTTGGAATCACAGAATTTCAACATTACAATGGATCTAAGTTTAACTTTCATGCTAAAATTGCTTTTGTAAGATGGCATCCAGCTCCTGTTTACTTTTGGTAATGAGGAATTCAGTAATTATAAAGCCATTCATCTCTTTTATAGGACACTAAATGACAATGAATAGGAATAGATTTTATAGCAACTTCCAAATTTTGGATTATTCCTGCTCTCTAGACATATGTCAGTCTTCTACATATTTAAGAAACCATTGTCTTCCCCCAAGGTCTCATTTTTTTCATAACTAAATATAACTATTTTATTCATGCATTTATTAAATGTTTAATTTTTTAAATAGAATTTATTCCTTTATAACTGAAAACCAAATCATAGCTATTCACATGCAAAATGTAGGAACATACCAGACACACAAACTATGATGTTAAAATCATCTGAAGCTTCCTTATGAACAAGACAACTCTTCACATCCATCTAGGCAAGTCAATATCATGTGTGTAAATAGGTTGCAGTACAAAGGTGATTTTATTTCCTGATGTGACAGAGTATAATCTCCTCATTTCAACTGCATGGAGTGGAGGGAATTGACAAAGCTCCCAAATTTGCAGAACTATGATGATAGAGTCCTGGCTTCTGGAGCTTCATTCATAATAGGGAGTAGAAATTTACACTTTCACTTTGGTTCTGTTGCCGATATGAGGTCGTTCTGCCAAGCCCACTCCAACCTTTTACAGAAAAGCAAGGGATCTCAGAGATGTGCAAACCTGTACTTACTATTCAAGAAGGTTAGGAGAAACAGCTAGGCCTGTAAACCCTATTCTTCATTAACTGTCTCTTATGCCATATTTCAGCCCATTTAACCTTCTTGCATATATGCTCATTGTAGTCACACAGTTAAGAAGAGTCAAAGCAACTCAAGAGCTCAGCAACTTCCCAGAGTTGGTAAAAGTGTTCTTATTAATTAACCATAGGTGAAAGAAGTGTTCCTATTAATTAAACAAAGGTGAAAGAAAATAAGTTTTACATTTATTCTCTGCAAGGGGGAAGGTGTGCTATAGCCTGAATGCAAATGAGCTGCATGATCACAGGTAAATGTATCACCTCCTCAAACACTTAAGGGTGACAATTTCAGCTCATTTATTTTAAAAGTAATCTGGGTCAATTTTTGTACAGTCTTTCCTAGAGAAGAGAGGTTTTTACTCAGAGAAGGTTTTCAGAAGTCCACAGAGACTTGACCCTCACAGACCCAGGCTATAGCACAGGAAACAGTAGGCCAAGCCTGAGATGATGCTGAGTTCAGTAAATGAATTGGACAGTGAAAAATTGGTGAAACACATCAAAGGCCATAGAAAAACTTAGAGTCTGGGCCTCTAGCCCCCACATCCCCACTTCACCTATCTTATGAGTATTAAGAGTGCATTGCCTACAATTTGATCATTTATGGAGTAATTGAGGGGGTCTCCAATGGTAGAATCTGGTGTACATGGTTTCCCAAACATACCTGAAAATAGAACCTTTTTGCTATGGAGTATCCAAGAGAGACCAGATCCTGTATAGATAGAGAGGCACAAAGAAGAGCTACTGACTGAGGGTCTGTTGGAGAATTGAGACCCAGGAGTTTGTGGACTGTTGGTGCCAGAAGGGGCACAGATGGCTGAGGCACATGTCAGGCAGATTCTCTTCCCCCTAGTGACCATATATGATCAAGGGGTTATGCAGATGGCTAACAGAGTTAGCATATTTAGACTGGAAAGCATTTTGGGATCTTACATTGGTTATGTGTCTTGTTAATTAAACTTTATCTGTATTTTGCTGGTTGAACAGAGATTAACTGCTAGAATAGCTTGGTAAGCCTGGGACATTTCAGAGGTGCCTATAAATTGTAGAAAGGCTTCAAGAGAGAAAATCTCCAAAGAAAAATGATCTATTTTGTCCTTGGTCTCTGGAGAAAATGAGTATATATTCTATCATTTGTAAGATCAAAGATAGAGAACCAAATACAATTTTGAAAGTGAAGGGGGAAGTGTTAATGAGGGAGAAAAGTTGAAGGGGAGTGTTTGTTCAAGTTCTGTAAAAACAATCTGATACAGGGACTTTTATACAATTGAGTTATTGAATAAGTGATTTCATTGAAACCTGTAAAGAAATGAGGGAACAGGATATAGAAGGTTGAATTATGTAGGGGCAGGGAGAAACATGTTCTTAATCTTAATCCAATTTCAGTGAATGTGAAGCCATTGTAAACAGGACATTTTGAAGACGTTATTTTTAGTTAAGTTGTTGCCAATTGAATCAGGTTATGCTTTAATCCAGATTACTGGACTCCTTTATAAGCAGAATGAAATGCAAACATATATGGAAAAAAACAAGAGCTGAAAGTTGGAAGTCAGCAGGACCTTGAAGAGAAAAGACAGGACATCACTGTGTGATGGGAAAAGCCAAGGAACCCAAGGATCACTAGCAGCCGGCACCAGAACAACGTAGTCTTCAGGAAGAAAGCATTGCCTTGTTGATGTCTCAGTTTTGGATTTCTAAAGTTCTGAAAATTATGAGCCAATAAATTCCTGTTCTTTAAACCAACACTTGTGTGGTATTTATCCTAGCAGCTGGGAAACAAAGGCAGTTTTTCGTATCAGAAAGTGGAGGACAGCTACTACAAATACTTAAAATGTGGTAACAGCTTTAGAATTGAGTAATGGGTAGAAGCTGGAAGAATTGTGAGGCACTTGATAGATAGGATTAACGAGACAAAGGCATGGGTACAGCTGAAATGTAGCACTAATCTGATCCACTAGGAGGTCTGTGAGTGCCACCGCAGAGTTGTCCCATCTTGAGGTAAAAGACTTGTCTTTTGTACCCTGCATTATCCAGTCATTGGTTTCAGGCGCCGTCTGAGGTAAGCCCTGTCCAGGTGAGGCAGTTTCTGTTAGCAGCGGGCAATTTTCAGAAGGTTGTAGCTGTGAGCTGTTAGCAGTTCACACACACAACAGCTGGGTAGATGGGTGCCCCAACCTGGTAAAAGGGATGTGGGTGAACAATACAACCAGGAGAATTAGGAAAGGAGATAAATTGCCAGAATCACAAAGTGAAGAGAAAACACTTAAAACCAACGTGAGTAAAATAAAGGATATAAGGAAACATATAGGAATTGAAACAAAAGAGAGAGGAAGACAGGTCTTGAAGAGAAAATGGTGATAAAAGGAGTAGAGAAAGAAAGAAATGAATAGTAGAGTTGGCAAAAATAAGAGGCAAGGAAAGGCATAAAGCCTTTGGAAGCAAATTCAATATCTGCATTGGCACAAACAGAGAAGGTGGAATGGAAGTTTTGAAAATAAATATGGTGTAATTATGGAGGGAAGAGGATTCTAGAGTGAGCTAACATTTATTAAGGGGCAGTTATATGTCAACTGATTTTTACTGTCATAATCCTGTTTTAAGGAAGAGAAAATTGAGTGTCTGAAAAATTGTGTCACACACCCAAGAGAGTAGTAGAGCAGGAAAGTGATGCTGGGTGCTCTTTGTATCCTGCCCCATCACCTGAGTCAATAAGAGCTTATGACAAGATTGGGATGGCTTGTGTGATTAAGGGTGGAAAGAATATGGGGATTGAAAGTGACCTGGGTCTACAGGGAGAAGGGAGACTTAAGATAAATTGGTAGAAATCAATGTAGAGATAAAAGAGAGGTGCAGGGGAGAGGTTGTGCTTACCACTGAGGCCTCTATGGAAGACTGAACTCATCTCGGATCTTCAGTATTATCATACTGATATTTGTATTTTTGGAGACAAAGCACTTTGTATGATCTAGATTTAGAAGTTTGACGAGAATTCCCAAATACTTCTTATGTGCCGTTCTTTAAAAATCAAAACAATAGCAATAACATAAAACATGGCTTAACATACTTCTTGTGGTTGACTTAGATATGTCCATTTGCACTTAAAGCTGCTCTGTGATTGCTATGATGATTCCTACTCTGAAAGCTTGTCTTTCAGATCCCTTTGAAGCTCTGTGTTTGAGTCTCCACCAGAGTCCACTCTCAAGTTCAGGGTAAATGTTTTTCTCTGAGCAAGTGGGAGATGTGTTGGGGACTATGCTTTCCTTATTGACCATCCAGAATTGTGTACCCTCAACCTTTCCTCTTGTGCACCATTCTGTATAAAAAAATAGTTCTGGGTGATATTTTATAATTATTTTTGTGGGTTGGGATGTGGAGGGAGGGGAGGGAATCTCATGGTTAAATAAACTTGGGAGAAAAAGAACAAAACTAAGTTAACAGGGTTTCTTTCCTGCAAGTGGATTAACTGCACATACTAATGTATTCTATGGATAACCAGTGAAGGAATCTGGGGCACAGAGACAAAATGAAAAGGAACAAAAGCAGTATACCGACACTTTGTTCCTCTCCTTTAAAATCAGACTAAAACAAAGACATTAGTGTGGATTGGGAGACGACCTCTCTACTGCAGTCATTTGTCAGATGCATTGGTTAGGGGCAGTGGCCCATGCAGTTGAATTAAAAAGGAGATCTTAATGGCAAGGAAAACCAAACATTGGTTACAGTGAAAAGATCTCATTTGTTTTAGAGGCCATAAAGGAAGGACTGGATGGTAACACCTCTGCCAAACATTATGGGTATAGAACAGTGGTCTCTAAAGTGAGAAGATTTAAGTACTACAAAGCCATCTATTAATGTGCAAAAAGAAAGTCATGGAAGTTCTATTTAAAATCCTAGTCTTCTAAAACACATAAGAAGGAATTTAAGCCTTTCTAATATATATTTAATGAACAGATTGAGCAAGGTGCCCTCTTCAGATTGTAAGTCAGATTTAATACCTAAGTCCTTCCTGAAGGGAAATAGGAGTCCCTTCACATTCGTTTGCTTTCAGCATGTGCAATACTGAATGGATTCTTAGCTTTCATTTGGTTTTAACCAAACCAACACTCACAAAACAGACAAATAATTTTACAAGATTTCTGCAAAGGAAAGTATGAATTGGAGAGGATACTAATAATGCAAACATAGGCAGCAGTTAAAAAATGGTGAGATGACATGTCTTCTACTCCTAGCATGAGCCCCTTTTTTTTTTTTACAAATATATAGTATTTCTTAAAAATATATTCACATTTAAAAAGTGGTCTAAAACAATTGCAACTTTATATATTGTGTGTGGAGATTTATTGTTACATAGGTGAACAATGAGGCAAGTTAGAAATCACTGGTAGAGCAGAGAAAACATTGGATATGGAGTTAGGTCTATGTTTACATCAGGCTCTCTGTCTTTACTTAGATGGGTAACCTGGAGCAAGTTAAAGAGCTTCTGTGTATCTTAGTTTTCACATATGTAAAACAGAGCTAGAAATCTCAGGGATTAAAGGAGACAACATTTTTATAGCACATGGCTTTGTTCATGGCACAATTAGTATGCAAAAAGAAAATTATTTCCCTTTGTTCTCCTCTCTAACCAGTCTTATTTTGAACTTTATGAGAAGTTTGTTTCTCTATGCCAGCAGTAGGTTGGCAATGCCAAGTAAATCCCAGGAAAATATTTGTAATATATTTGTTTACTTTATTCTCATTTCATTTGTAACCAGAATAGAGGCTAACAGTCACCATGAAATGTATCCTCTAGACTGGAGTCAGGCATAAAGGAAAGAGTCAATAAAATTGGGTCTTTGAAGTCATTTGTAATTGCTGGTATGACGTTGCCCTTTTTCTACTTTTTAAAATTAATTCTAATACATGTATAACATTTTGCCTGTGGAAAGAGACTGTTAAAAATCTGGGCCTCATCATTTCTTAGGTTGGGTTTTCTAGAAGCAGAGCCTGACAAGGATTGAGGTGCCCGTGACTTACTGGGGTTATCTTCAGAAAACAAGTCATAAGAAAGGGAGGTTAGCAGGATAAGCAGGGACGGGACAAACAAGATGATCTCAAAGTCTAAACTTGACTTGTTCTAAGGGGAAGGTCTGAGCCATATAAATAGTACCACAGATGTCTTCATCCTTGAGGCAACATTTTATACCAAGGAGTCAATCATCGGCCACTGGCTGCCCTTGCGGAACTAAAGGAGGGTTGTAACTTCCCTGGCAAGGTGTCTCCTATCAGCCTGGAAACATGCTCTAGAGAAGAGGGCAGCTGAGAGCCATTAGCAATCAGCAATTACTGCAGCAGAGAGATGGGTGCCCAGGCCTGTGAAAGGGGATGTCGGCAAGGTGTACAGTGTCTTCTACCCACCGTGAGGTGGATAAAATTCAATTTTCTGGACAAACTTCTTACTGCCTACCAGCATGCACCAGCAACATCATGTTGGCTGCTTGACTGCCAATTAGAGGCATTCTTTCTATAGCTCAGAGCAGCATGCCCAATAGAAATATAACAGGGAGCACATATGTAATTTTAAATTTTATAGTAGCCACATTAGAAAAGTAAAAAGAGACAGGTGAATTAATTTTAATATCATATTTGATTTAACCCAATATATTAAAAATATTATGTTAACATATAACTAATATAGAAAATTGTAAATGAAATATTTTGCATTGTTCTTTTTTCTACTAGTTCTTTGAAATTCACAGTGATTTTACGTGTGGGTAATAGCTAATGTATTGGATAGAACAAGCTCCCGAGTTCTGACTTCAAAAGGACCAACTTGTCAGACCCTAGTCAAACAAAAACCCTGATTTTACTCTTCACATATAACAAACAGTGGGAAAGTAGGGTGAAGATGGGCATATCTTTTAGGAGAAGTGGGAAAATGGTGGACTTTGGAGTTGGGTTGACCTGGATTTAAATTCTGACTCTGCCACTTACTGTTCTTGGCTAGTTTATTTAACTCCAATTTATTTGATTCTGTTTCCTCAAATGAGAAATGGGATAATGTTTACATTGCAGGGTTGAGGATTGCATATACCTAGCCTAGAAGAGGTGCTCATAAGTGCAGAGCTTATCATGGTGAGAAGAGATGTAGATGAGACTGTCTTTCCCCTCTTCTCTCTGTCTTGTCCATTTCTGTTTTCTCTCCTCTTCTTTTTTCTCATTATTGCATTTTTTATTTTCTTTTATTCCACTTTCTTTCCTACTGTGTATCTTTTCATCCACAGATTTGAATGAAACACTGTTGAAAGCATTGTATTTAGGCCAAATGGTTTCCTTTTAAACAAAGATTTTCAAAAATTTTAAAGCTTCCTTAGAGGTCTACCCCAGTTGTCACATTCCTTTACAGATGAAGACACTTGAGTATCTCTCTCCTCTCTTCCTTGCTCCCTTCCTCTCTCCTTTCTCCTCCCTCCCTTTCTTTATCTACTACTAGTTTCCACAATAAGCTCATAGTTCTCACTCTGAAATTCCTTTTGGGATTTTGTGTTCAAGGTTATTTTGGCAGAACAGAACCGCTGGATCCATGGGTAAACAAAAGGAAGGATGGCACCACTTACACATTATATTAAAACAAGCCTTGTGCATATTAGGAAAAAACAAACAAACAACAAAAACAAATATGTATGAAAGATCATTCCTGTGATTAACCTGGTAGGAGAGATGAATCTGCCATGCTGTTTTTCTGCAGCATGTCCCACGCTGTCACTATCCAACAGATGACATTGTGATTGTGTAATCGCTGTAATAGACATTAATAATGTAGCCGAATATGAGCTCAGCCTTCTTTCATTTATAACATTGAAAGAGGCCTGAAAAATTTCCAGTTTAGATCACAGACTTCCTTTTAAGTTAGTTTATTCACTACATGATTAAGCACTCTGAGGTAAAACAGCAGCCAAATCTCTGAGTTGTTATGTGATCTGTAGCTGCCCCATATAAACAGACCTTCATACAGATTATGACTGTGTCCACAGTTCACACAGAATCTAAAATAGAACAGTTTTTCTCAATACATTGAAAACCAACCCACCTGGGCTTTCTCATGAACATAATAGAAATGCGTGCTGAATGGATTACAGAAGTCAAGCCCCATTACAGTGAGCAGCATTTGATAGACAACTTCTCCAACTCTGAACATGAGATGGTCAAAGTAAGAGTTGGCCTATGCTAATTAGGGTGGCTGGGTTCAGATAAGTCTAACATCTGGAGCTTGTGTAGGAGGGCAGAAAGTCATGCTTAGACAAGGAAAGAGCTAGTTAATGATCATAGTTAAAGGTCATACATTTACTTTTCCAATAGCCTGTTGACATTTATCCTAAGTCACTTAAGAAATGTTATAAAATGTCATGTAGAATTGTTATACGGAGGGCTTGGAGTCTAAGATTTGTCTGTAGAGAACCGTGACTCTATATTGATATTGATAATATAATTAGAAGTAAATGTTTTGGCTACAATAGGAGTTGCAAGTTGGCACCAGGATTTTGACAGTTCAGTTTTATTGAATACTTTAATTCTCAGGAGGAATGCAGAAATCCCTACACTGATTTGTTAGTAGAATAGGAAAATGTTGTGCAGGATGGGGGTGGGGCACACAGAGGGCCTTTAAGATCGTATAACTAAGGAATGATCCAGATAACAGGCAAGGGATGAATTTGGGATGAAAAATTATTGCTGCACTCACCTTCTTAATATTTGGCATATTTATTAAAGAAAAATGTGAGTTTTCCTGCATGATAAATTAGTCATATTACTTAATAGAAAAACTCCCTTAAGTCCTAGTGATTATGAAGGGTGTCAGAAGGTTCAAGAGGAAGGTCAAGGTTGAGAAGGGAAAAATAAATGACCACATGGTCGTTGGAAACCACTGCTGTTATGGTGGATCTAACAAAACATAGGAGATTGAACAAAATGGCAGGCAAGCAAATGTGGTAGGTATATTTTTGTGGCCATTCATCATTAATTCCATCTTCTTTTGGAAGTATGAACCTGATTTCCATTGGGGAAATGTCTCTTCCCCAATTTCGTATGGTCTGATGGGACTGATAATTGAGGGTCATTGCACTGTACTCCTCTAAGCAAGGAGCAGGCTCATGGCCCAAGCCAGGTCTTTTGGTCTTTCCATCCTGGATTTCTGAGTCTTGAGTGGAGAAATATAGTGGTAGAAAAATCACTTGAAACTGATTAATTCTGGGGGGGCACTTTGAAGAGACCATCCATCTCTTTCTGCTTTCTAGAGCCCCAGTTCCTGTTCTTTTCTAAGACCAGTTTTCTAGGTTCCCCTTTGACTAAGAGTTATGCAATATCCTTCCAATAAATTATGTTTTTGTCTAAGTGTCTTAGTTTGCAAGGGACAGTGTAACAAAGCATCACAGAAGATTTGGATTAAATAATAGCTGTTTATTTATCTCAGTTTTGGAGGCTAGAAGTACAAAATCAAGGTGTTGGGAGGACGATGCTTTCTCTGAAGTCTGTAGGATTCTGGTGGTGGCTTGCTGGTGATCCATAACTGAATCTCTGCCTCTGTCACATGGCTGTCTCTCTCCTCATCAGTCTCCTACTGACTGTGTCCACATTCTCTCTGCTTTTAAGGGCTCCAGTCATATTGGATTAAGACCCCCTCTAATCCAGTTTGGACTCATCTTAACTAATGGCACCTTCAGATGTTATTTACAAACCAGTTCACATCCACTGGACTGGGGGTTAGGATTTGAACGTGTCTTTTGGGGAACATAATTTAATCCATAATAGTAAGATAGCTAGAGTTATTTTATTAGTTTATCATAGGAGTAGGCAAACCATGGCCCCTGGGCCAAGTCTGGCTGGCCATCTATTTTTGTAAATAAAGTATAAAGTTTTATTGGAACACAGTCGTGTTCTTTTATTTATGTTTGTCTGTGACTACTTTTGTACTTTCTGCAGTTGTGACAGAAATCACATGGACCACAGGCCTAAAATATGTACGGTTTGGCCCTTTAAGAAAAAGTTTGCTGACCCCCAGCTTATCAAATGTCTTAGATTGAAGCCTCTCAGTAGCAGACCCTGAGACAAGCATTTGACTGCAAGTAGTTTATTTGTAAGGTGGTCCCAAGAAAAGAAGTGGGGAAATAAAATAGGGGAGGGAAGGAGGTTGACAAAGTCTGCATCGCCAAGCAGGTTCCTGCTGTGAGCAATGAGCTCAGTGCCATTGTGGAACAGTGGACACTGTGGAACATGCTTTAGAGTTTTTCCACCCATGGGTTGAGGGAGCCAGGGTATTTATAGGCTGACTCCTGAGGTCTGCTTGCAGGATCGTTGACTTTCCCATGTTTCTGGCCTGTCTGGAAATGAGAAGAATGTGTTCTAGCATCCAGGGAAAACTCAGAAGCAAAGTGTCACAAGTGCAACCAGAAACCCCATTGTCTCGGTGGGTGAAAATAACTCAAAATTTTACTTGAAGTCTTCTCTCCC
This sequence comes from Choloepus didactylus, assembly GCF_015220235.1. Classification (NCBI taxonomy): domain Eukaryota; kingdom Metazoa; phylum Chordata; class Mammalia; order Pilosa; family Megalonychidae; genus Choloepus; species Choloepus didactylus. The sequence continues at coordinate 187,018,856 of NC_051307.1, forward strand.
TGGAATTTAGCTCTGAGTCCATGGATACTGGGAAAGAAAGTAAGTCCAAGGATAAACATTGAACTTTTTAGCCAAGCCAGTTCCTGCCCCTACAAGAAAATCATCAGTAGGGGCCAAGCCTGTGCACCAGAACTTCAATTCCCTCAGGATGAGCTTTTCTTACAAAGATGCCTGAATTTCTCCTGCTCCAGTATCTCCCTCTGATACATCCTAAAATGTCAGTGTCCTGGGGGCTCAAAATGGAATGTTCCCTTCAGTACAAAGTGAATAGCCAGCAAGGGATAGGATAAAACCTAGATTATTGGCTCAATGGTCCATGACTTTTCAATTTTCCACTTGCTGTACTGCCTTTTTCCTTGGAGCTGCATGCCCAAATCTCAAATGCTAGGCATGAGGCATGCATAATGAACTCAGTGCTCCTTATTTTAGTTATATTATGCCAATAAACATAAAGTTCCTGGTCCCTGGTCCTTAACTCAGGCATCCAGAGTTCATGTTCTTGGTAGAGAGAAATTGATTCTGATTGTTTTCCATATTGTTCTGACTCAGCGAAGAAAAAAATATTCCCAAGAAGATAAGAGTTTTGATATCATAACTCTGTCATACGGTAAAAAGATGAAATGCAGTGGGGTGTAAAGGAGTTTAGGCCAACTCTACATTGACTGAAACAGAGTTGCTCAAACAAAAGTTAGATGTGCAATGTGAGCACAGAGCTTGAAGGATGAATAGGAGTTTGTCAAGCAGAATAGGCTGTGTGTGTGTGCATGTGCATGTGTGTGCATGCATGCATGTGTGGGAGTGTGTATGCACTGTTTTTTAATTCTCTATGCCTAAGTCTCATCACTAACACGAGATTATTCACAGTTCACAAGACGGTTATTAATCATATATGTAAAAAGTCCTTTGCAAATGATAAAGTACTAAAAAGTTCATTTAATGATGACGAAAGGAGTACAATGAAAGCTTTGTCATTAGCATTTTCTTAAGTCAAGTCTATGGTAATAGCCAGCATTACTTAAGAGGCCCAGTCCTGTTCTGAGTACTTCATATACATTATTCAATTTAATCCTCACAATATTCCTTTGATATGGGTAGTAATATTACTGTTTTACAGATGTGGAAACAGAGGCACAGAAAGGCTGAGTCAGGTCACACTCTTGGTAAGTTGTGGAGCCAGGGTACAAATTTGGCAGTTTGACCCCAGAATCTGTAGTCTTAACCATGATGCCATGTTGCCCCCCTATGTATTCTCATTTCTAATGCTGGCTGATGCAAGCATTCTAGCTACTGTGTATAAGCATTCATTGATCACTTACCGTGTGTCTAGAATTCTAAGGACCGCAGCTATCACACTGAGCAAAATAGACAAAATTTCTCCTTTCAAGGAGCTAACATCCTAAGGAGGATACAGACAGTGAACAAACAGATAACATGTCAGGTTGTGAGAAATTCTAAGGAGAAAGAAGCAAAGCATGACAAGGGACACAGAGTGAGAGAGTGTGATTTTTGGCTAGAGTGGATAGAGGGGGTGTCATAATGTGATAATGAAAGGTTAAGCCATTTTGTCTCTCTGAAGGAAGAGCTTTTCAGGCAGAAGAGTGGATGCAAAGGCCCTGAGATGGAAGTATGTTCATATTCAAGGAATTTAGGAGGCTAAAGTGGAGAGAAGTGAGTGAGCAAAGAGGACACCAAGGCAGAAGATGAAATCAGAGATATAGCAGAGGCAAGATCATATATGGCTTTGTTGAACATGCTAGAATTTTTGTTTTTCTTGTGGGTGGTATGGGAAGCACTGCATGGCTTTGAGTAGAGGCGTTACATGGCATGTGCTTGTGTTTTAAAGGATAGTCTGGCTGGGAGTTGGAAGAAGACTGCAGGTAATGAGACTGAAAAAAGAGGAGAATCAAGAGTGGCACTGTGGAGACAAAACAGAGCGTGACTGAAGAAGATGTGTCTGATCAGACGTGTTAAATATTGCAGATGAGGTGATAAAAGATGATGTCTGAGGGTTGCAGTCTAAACTTAGCAATGTGGATGTCATGGGTGGTCTTGGTAAGAGAAGTTTTGTGGAGAGGATAGGAAGAGAGGTTGAGGGACAGGAAAACTTTAGAGGACTTTTGCTGTAAAAAGAAGAGAATGGGTCAGTGTGGAGATTGGATCATGTACCCCACAAAGTCATACTCTTAATCTTAATGCACATACCTGTGGGTGTGAAACCATTTGTAAACAGGACTTTTGGTATGTTATTATTAGTTAAGGTGTGGCCAAATTGAATCAGAGGGGTCTTAATTCATATTATTGGAGGACTTATAAACAGAGGAAACTTGGATGCAGTCAGAGAAGCCAGAAAATGCAGAAGCCAGAAGTCAGAGAAAGTGACGGGAGGAAAACAAGGATATTGCCATGGAATGGAGGCAGAGATGAAAATCAAGGAGCCCCAAGGGCTGTGGCAAGCCATCACCAGAATGCTACAGACTCTGAAAGAAACTATGGCCTTGATGACTCTTAATCTGGCACTTCTGGCCTCTAAAACTGTGAGCGAGTAAATTCTTGTGTGGTATTTGTCATAGCAGCTGTAGCAAACTAACCGGAGAGTGTTGTGACATGGAGGAAGGCATTTTTTAAAAGATGGGCAATATTTGACTTATATTAATGCTGACAAGAAGTATCTTCTGGTAGGAAATTAGGGTAAAAGAGAGGGATCCCTAATATTGCAGTAGAGAGGATGGATAATGCAAAAGTTGGAATGGGATCTAGAGTAAAAATGGAGGATTTGTGTTAGAGTAAAGCACATTTTTTTCCCTATAACAAGAGAAAAGAAGAGTATATGTATAGAAGGTGGGGGGTGGGGTTGCGCGATGTAGAATGGCAGTCGGTGGCGGGATCAAGTGGCAGTTCTATTCTGTTTGCCTCTCTTATCACAATTAAATAATCAGTGAGGTCATTGGCTGAGATTGGGGGAAAGAGAATGAGGTGTTGGAGGCTTATGAAAAAAGGAGTGGAATGGAATTTTAGGAGGGTGGATTCTGGGGCACACATGATTTTCATGAGTCCAGTCAGCACCCATTGTGAGGTTTTCTCTCGCTATATTAAACCACTTCGATGCAGGCCCAGAGTAGTCAAAGAATTATATTCAACTAGAAAGAGTTCCTTTTTAAATCGGATGAGTATAATGGAAAGAGATATGAGAAATATAGTTGAAAGCACTGCAAAGGAACTATTATAATCACCAGTAATAGTTCAGAAATGGAATGGATAATTTCAGCTTATGATTCTGGGTGACACTTATTGGGAAAATGTTATTTACTGTTATTAATATTATTGTTTAGTGTGTGGGAATGTATTAGGTTATGGGAGATGCCAAGAAGCCCTCTTTCTAAAAATATTCCTGTTGTTTAAGCCAACCAGTCTGTGGTATTTGTTGTAGTAGACCTGACAAACCAAGACAGTAGATATGGACTATTTCAGAAGTTAAATCTATACCTAGAGAGAGTTTCTCAACATCAGCACTATTGATATGTTGGACCAGACAGTCATTTGTTTGGGGGTGGTGATTCAGGCCTTTGTGTTATAGGATATCTAGTGGCATCCCTGGCCTCTATGACAACCAGAAATATCTACAGATATTGCCAAATATCTCTTAATGGGCAAAATCACCCCAATTTGGAGAAACACAGACTTAGGGGATGATGATGAGAGATTTTTTTTTTTTTAAATTTGCGATGGCATTCAACAGATTTCTCAGATTCTGGAAGCAAACAAATATCAACAGAATTTGACAATGCAAACCCCATTAAAATAAGCATAACTTCTGTAATAACCTCTCATGGAAATTATTTTCTTGGAGATAACATTAATTAAGATGCATGTTTCAGATATATTTGTCAAAAACAGTTTTATTTTATTTATACCCACCCCCCCATAACACCTGGATTTGCTGGAAATCTCAGCTATAGGAACTGTCGTGTGGCTTCAATTCTGGAATAATTACCAAATCCATCCCAGGACAGTGGTGGCTGAGGCCTGAAATAGTAAATGTAGTTTCACAGTGTCTGTCTGCATGCCTGGTGCTGGACCTCTGTATTTTTCATGCCTCCAAAAAATCTTATTTCTTTGTATTTCTGTTGACTGGTAAGGAGGAGATTAAATTTTAAGGAAACAAACTAAAACTCTAGGGAATTAATTAACACTGAATTTGAAGTTCAGTCTGGAGAAGTAATCCTACCCACCTTACTTCACCTGGGCTGCCCTCTAATTGCCTTGCCAGCACTTGTAATTTCTTCATTTAATTGAAGCTTAAGTCAATTCTTTGAGGTGTTCCAGCAAGGAAATATTGCCAGGTAGAGCTGTAAGGGATCATCAGGTTCAACCATGCAAAATATCATCCAGAATAAAAATCTGGTAAAGCTTAGAGCAGTAACTTTCTGATATTTTAAAATGGGAAACTTAAAAGAATTGATGGTTGCCGGATCTGAGTCTGAAATGCCTTTACTAATGACCTCACTTGGGAGCCCAGGCCTAGCCCCTCAGCATCTCCTGGTATTACCTTGTGTCTTAACCATGCTAAATTCCCTATATATTTTGGAATACACTGTGTCCCTTCTTTTATGCCTTTTCTCATGTTGGGGGATCTGCCCAGAACATTCTTTCCCCTTGCCTGCCTGGTGAATTTCACCCATCATTCAGAAAATTCCAGGATTTCCTTCTTGCTGAAGCACCCCTGACTACCGTATGTGGTTGTTTTCTCCTCTTAGTTTTCCATAACACACGACTTGGTAAGACATCTTACTGCTTTGGCATTATTATTTACCTTTCTATCTCTAAGATTGAATTTTGATCTCTTTGAAGAGGGGTACCATGTTTTTTTTTTCTTTTCTTTTCTTTTTTTTTTTTTTGCATTCCTGTCTAGCACTGTATCTTTACATGGTAGTATTCATCAGTCATGAACTATATTTCTTCAGATAGAGAGCAAGTTTAAGTGGAGCCAGTGGCAAATAGTAGGCAAGAGCCTCTATACCCATCTCCAAAACCTTCTGTAGAAGAATGGTGTTGCCATATGCCTCTAACCAACTTAACCACTGTATGATGAAATTGTTGGCTGGCTTAACTAGTAACTTCCACATATAAAGCATCAAAAACCAAATCATTTCTTCCATTGATCTCATTTAGCAGATTTGAGTCTGCACTTAGGGTTCTGCCAGTAATTTCTGCTGTGCATGGTTTCTGGGGAACAGAGGCAGGTAGGGAAAATGAGGCATGGAAATATACCTACTTGAGGGGAATGTTTAAGGTGAAATTTTATTTTTTAAACTATTTAATTTTTTTAGTGATGCTATGAGAATTTTAATAAGAGCTAGATGGGTGGAAATGACATACCTCACTTATACTCATTTTGCATGTGATTCATAAATACCTACCAAATTTCCCCTGGATTCATTCTGGCAGCTGTTTTTCTTCCCCAGGTTCAGGTATAATTCGGCCAGCTATGAAAGAAAACTGATGCTAATAAATGCAGCCCTGGGTCTGTGACCTTTACCAGGAATCCTCTGTCACCATAGCATGAGCCAGCATGTGTGGAAAAGCCTTCACAAAAAATGTGTTGGGGAGGATGGAACAGAATAGGGAGAGGACCAGGGACGGAGTCAGGGTGGGACATTTGATCCACAAATCCAGAGTGCTCTCAGGCACTGTGTTTCTGGACCAGGTGGATGGGAAGAAAGTCACAAAAGTATCCAAAGGATAACATAGCATCCTCCCCACTTCTTTCTTCATCACTGTCCATTTCTGGTGTTCCCAGCATACTGCTTGGCTTTTTGCTATAAACAAGCTCTGTGAATCGTCTGTGACTTGAGGCAAGAGAAGCAGAAAACAGTTTTCAAAGGGAGAACTGCTGATGAAAAGAACTTCTGAGCTCAGGGGTGGATTTAGACTTTGTAGGGCTTGATGTTTCTATAATTTGTGTGTCTTATATATGTAGATTTCTTTAAAGAAACATTTTAAATGCTAAATTAGGTATTACTAAATGAATATTTACTTTTAATGATAAAAGAAATCACAAAATTGTCACTATAAAAGTGCTGAAATATACCACAAACCCATAAAACCCAGAAAATAAAATTTTATTGATTACTTGCCATTTTTTATTAACAATAATTTTACTAACTCTCATTATATATTTATATATATATCTATATAGATATATATTAAATATCAATATGGCTAGTTCTGTAAATTATACAAAACCATTCTGAAAATAAGGTATAATTGATTACAAATAGGGATATTAAAATTTTGTTACATTGTAATAGGATCCATAATTACATGACAGAATAACTCTCATACTACATCCATTGACATATTGATAAAAATGTGTAGAAGGTTTGTCACTGGAACCCTTGTTTCTTGAAGTTGCTTTGCTGTATTGAAGGCCATTTTCTGTGCCTTTTTGTCTGGGACCATCAGACTTTGTCTGAAGTGTCAAATATGCTAAAATCAAATTTGATACATTGGGATGTATAAAACATGCTACTTGATTCAGTGATGTGCCCACTCTTTGCAGGACTACTATGAATTTGCATTTTACAAACATGGAGATGCGGTGTGATGCTTTCTATTTTGCATGATTCTTATGAATTAGGGATGAATATATAATTGTTTAGGCCACATTATCAAGTATATTCCTGAAATGAGACATTTTTCATTCTGACTTGGGATTGATTAGAACTAAATCCTTGTTCTAGTTTGCTAATGCTGCAGAATGCAAAACACCAGGGATGGATTGGCTTTTATAACAAGGGGGTTTATTCGGCTACACAGTTACAGTCTTAAGGCCATAAAGTGTACAAGGTAACAATCAGTAATCAGGTACCTTCACTGGAGGATGGCCAATGGCGTCTGGAAAACCTCTGTTAGCTGGGAAGACACGTGGCTGGCGTCTGCTCCGAAGTTCTGGTTTCAAAAGGGCTTTCTCCCAGGATGTTCCTCTCTAGCAAGCTTGCTCCTCTTCAAAAGGTCACTCACAGCTGCACTGAGTTCCTTCTCTTTGAGTCAGCTCATTTATATGACTCCACTGATCAAGGCTCACCCTGAATGGGTGGGGCCATGCCTCCATGGGAATATCTCATCAGAGTCATCACCCACAACTGGGTGGGGCACATTCCAAGCAAATCTAATCAGCATCAAAACATCTGCCCCACAAGACTATATCAAAGATAATGGCATTTGGGGAACACAATACATTCAAAGTAGCACATTCCACCCCCTGAACCCCAAAATGGCATTATCTTTCCATAATCAAAATACATTCATCCCACAACAATATCACAGAAACTTACATCATTTCAGTAACAATAGTTCAGTACAAAATCCCATCAAAATCAATTTAGGCATGGTCAGTCCTAAGGCATAATTCCCCTCTAGCTGTGGATCTGTGAACTTAGAACAAGTTATGTGCTTCCAATATACAAAGAAGGGACATTCATAGGATAAACATTCCCATTGCCATAAGGAAAAACTGAAAAGAAAACAGGGTTAACAGGACCAAAACAGTTCCTAAAACCTGCAGGAAAAACTCCATTAGTTTTCAAAGTCTGAGAGTCATTTACAGAAGAACGTTGCATCCTTGGGGCTTGAGAGAGCAGGAGTCTAACCCTTCCTAAGGGTCTTTGTGGCAGCCCTTTCCTCTATAAACACTTAGGTGAGTGTGCCAACATATCCACACATTGGGGAGACCACCTTCTCGGCCCCACCTTCCTCAAACCTTGGGGCAGCTCCCGGATTACCTTCCATCTCCGGGGCACACGCTCAACCCCTTCAGAACAGTGGGGTGGCAGCCAGGCTGTCCCCAATTCCCTGGGAATGTGCTCCACCCTCTTTGGGACCTCGGGTGGCAAAACTCTTCCAGAGCATCGAGATGGAATGCCCACCCTCGACCTCCGGGGCAAACTCACCCTTTCCATGCATGTGCCTCTTAACTCCAGACCTCAACCTCCATGGCTCTGTCTTTGAAGAAATTTTTCCTTCAGTTTGTTCCTTGTCTGTCTCCTGCAGTCCAGACTGGCAATGGCTCTGTCTGTAAAGATCTCGCAAAAATTCTGTTGGCTTTGCATGAAGCACACAGGGATCAAAGCCGTCAGACAATAGGACTTTCCACAAATCCTTTCTGGATAATTCCATCTCCAATCTTGGCTTGTACTGAAATGGCGGCTGGGTTCCATGTTTGGTAACATCCTCATGTTGGGCTGTAGCTTCTGGGATTCCACCCCCTGGAAGCCTGTAATTTTCCAAGCGATCAACTTCTGGTTTCTTGGAACCCAAGAGTTCAGTTCTAAGTTTATCTCTCTCTGCTGGCATTTTACTATAAGCTGCAAGGAGAAGCCAGGGTACATCCTCCACATGTAGTCTGGAGATCTCCTCAGCTAAGTATTCCAGGTTGTTGCTTTCAAATTCTTCCTTCCATCTGACACCAGGACTCAATTTTGCCAAATTCTCTGCCACTTTAAAACAAGGATTGCTTTTCTTCCAGTTCGCAACAACACATTCATCATTTCTTTTCAAGGCCTTGTCAGAATTATCTTTAGAGTCCATATTTCCACAGTCTCTTTAAAGCAGTTAAGGCCTTTTCTATCAATCTCCTCACAATTCTTCCAGAATCTTCCCCTTATCCATTTAAAAAGCCGTTCCAACATGTTTGATATTTGCAAACTCAGCAGCAAAAGCACCCCACTTCTCTGGTACCAAAATCTGTTCTAGTTTGCTAATGCTGCAGATTTCAAAACACCAGGGATGGATTGGCTTTTTTAAAAAGGGGGTTTATTTGACTACACCGTTACAGTCTTAAGGCCATAAAGTGTCCAAGGTAACACATCAGTAATCGGGTAACTTCACTGGAGGATGGCCAATGGTGTCCGGAAAACCTCTGTTAGCTGGGAAGGCACATGGCTGGCGTCTGCTCCGAAGTTCTGGTTTCAAAAGGGCTTTCTCCCAGGATGTTCCTCTCTAGCAAGCTTGCTCCTCTTCAAAAGGTCACTCACAGCTGCACTGAGTTCCTTCTCTTTGAGTCAGCTCATTTATATGACTCCACTGATCAAGGCCCACCCTGAATGGGTGGGGCCATGCCTCCATGGGAATATCTCATCAGAGTCATCACCCACAACTGGGTGGGGCACATTCCAAGCAAATCTAATCAGCATCAAAACATCTGCCCCACAAGACTACATCAAATATAATGGCGTTTGGGGGACACAATACATTCAAACTGGCACAATCCTCTTCTTGCAAATGTACATCCTCTTCTTGCAAATGTACATCCTCTTCTTGCAAATGCATCAAAACATCTGCCCCACAAGACTACATCAAATATAATGGCATTTGGGGGACACAATACATTCAAATTGGCACAATCCTCTTCTTGCAAATGTACATCCTCTTCTTGCAAATGTACATCCTCTTCTTCCAAATGTGCATATTAACTAAAATTTAAAGACATAAGTAGGTTGAAAGTAAAAGGATGGAAGAAAATATAACATTAAGTAGTAAACAAAAGAGAGCTGTGGCGGCTTTATAAATATCTGATAAATAGACTTTAAGAAAAAACAGTTGCAAGGGAGAAATATGGTCATTATATCTGGGTACATAGATCAATTCAACAAGAAGACATAACATTTTTTACATATATATGCACCTAACACCAGAGCTCCATAATATATGAAACAAATATTGACAGATTTGAAGGGGGAAATAGATGATTCTACATTAGTAATAGAGACTTTAGTGCACAACTTTCAATAATGGATGGAATATCTAGGTAGAAAAGCAATAAAAAAATTGAAAACTTAAATAACATTCTAAACCAACTAGACCTAAGAGACATATGTAGAACACTTCACTGAACAACAGAATACACATTGTTCTTGAGTGCACATGGATCATTCCCCAGGATATACCATATCTGAGGTCTCAAAAAGTCTCAATATTCAAAAATATTGACACCATATGATGTATCTTTCTGACTAAAATGAAATGAAGCTAGAAATCAATAAGAGAGGGAGAAATGGGAAATTCATACATGTGGAAATTAAACAATGTACACTTAACCAACCAATGATTTAAAGAGGAAATCACAAACAAAATTAGGAAATGTCTTGAGGTAAATGAAAATACAATATACCAACACATATTAGATTCAGCAAAGGCAGTGCTGAGAGGGAAATTTATAGCTCTACATGCTTATGTTATAAAAGAAGAAAGATTTCAAATCAGAGACCTAACTTCAAAATTGGAATAATTAGAAAAAGAACAAACTAAATGAAAAGCAAGCAGAAGAAAGGAAATATTGATTAGAGTGAATATAAATGAAATACAGAAAATAATAGAGACAATAACCAAAACCCCAAATATTGACAAACCTATAGTTAGAATGACAAAAAAGAAAGAGGACATAATGAACTAAATTCAGAAGTGGAAAGGGGTTACTGATCCCACAGAAATAAGAAGAACTATAAGAGGACACCATGAAGAAGTCTGTGGTAACAAATTAGATAACATAGACGAAATGGACAAATTCCTGGAAACACTTAACAACCTACACTGACTCAAGAAGAAATAGAAGATCTCAACAAGCCAATAACTAGTAAAGAGATTGAACCAGTCATCAAAAACTTCCCAATTAAGAAAAACTCAGGACCAGATGGCTTCATTGGGGAATTTTACCCAAAATTCCAAGAATTGATACCAATCCTGCTCAACTCTTCCAAAACAATTGTAGAAGATGGAACACTCCCTAACTTATTCAAGGCTGACATCACCCTCATACCAAAGTTAAAGATATCATAAGAAAATAAGATTACAGACCAATGTCACTTATGAATATAGATACAAAAACCTCAACAAAATACTAGCAAACTGAATCCAATAGCACATTAAAAGAATTATACAACATGATCAAGTTGAATTTATCCCAGGTTTGCAAGGGTAGTTCAACATAAGAAAATCAATTCATGTAATACACTACATTAACAGAAAGAAGGAAGAACAAACACTTGACCATCTCAATTGATGCAGAGAAGGCAGTTAGAAAATCCAGCACCACTTCTTGATAAAAACACTTATAAAGTAGGAATAGAAGGAGACTTTCTCAACATGATAAAGGGCATATGTAAAAAGCCCAAAGCCAACATAATGCTTAATGATGAAAGAGTGAAAGCTTTCTCTCTATGATCAGGAACAATGCTGTTATTCAACATTGTACTGGGGGTTCTAGCCATAGCTATTAGGCATGAAAAAGAAATGAAACACATCCAATTTGGAAAGGAAGAAGTAAAATATTCCCTATTGCAGATGATATGATCTTATATTTAGAAAATCCTGAAAAATCCACAGGAATGTCCTAGAGCTAATATATAAATTCAGAAAAGTGGCAGGCTACAAATTCAACCTTCCCAAGTCAGCACTGTTTATACATATTAGTAATGAACAGTTGGAAGAAGAAATCAAGAAAACATTTCCATTTTCAGTAGCAACTACAAAAACCAAATGTCTAGGAATAAATCTAACCAATGATCTAAAGAACTTGTACATAGAAAACTACAAAACATTGCTAAAAGAAATCAAAGAAGATCTAAACAAATGAAAGAACATTCTTGGCCATGGATTGGAAGGCTAAATATTGCAAAGATGTCAATTCTTTCCACAGTGATTTACAAATTAAGTGCTATTCCAATCAAATCCCAACAACTTTGCCAAAATGGAAAGCCAATATCAAATTTATATTCAATAGTAGGAGGCCCTGAATAGCCAAAGCCATCTTGCAAAAGAAGAACAAAGTTGGAGGACTCACACTTCCTGATAATAAAACTTATTACAAATTCACAGTAATCAAAACAGCATGATAGTGGCACAAGGACAGACATATAGTACACTGGAATCAAATTGAGAGCTCATAAATCAACCCTCACATTGACAGCCAACTGAATTTTTTTTTTATTGTGATTGTTCACATACCATACAATTATCCAAAGATCCAAAGTGTACAATAAGTTGACCCTGGTACCATCATACAGCTGTGCATCCATCGCCACAATTAATTTTTTTTCAATTTTTAGAACATTTTCATTACTCCAGAAAAGATATAAAGACCAAAAAAAAAAACAACAAAAAAAAACCAGGAAACTCAAATCCTCCCATATCCCTAACCACCCCCACTCCACTGTTGACTCATAGTATTGGTCTAGTACATTTGGTACTATTGGTGAAATAATGTTAAAATACTACTAGCTGTAGTATATAGCTTGCAATAGGTGTATTTTTTCCATATATGCCCCTGTATTATTAACTTCTGGTTATAGTGTCATACATTTGTTCTGGTTCATGAAAGAGATTTCTAATATTTGTACAGTTAATCATGGACATTGCCCACCAGAAGGTTCACTGTTTTATACATTCCCATCTTTTAACCTCCATCTTTCCTTCTGGTGACATATGTGACTCCGAGCTTCCCCTTTCCACCCCATTCATGCACTATTCAGTGCTGTTAGTTATTCTCACAGTGTACTACTATCACCTCTGTTCATTTCCAAACATTTAAGTTCAACCTAGTTGAACATTCTGCTCCTAATAAGCAACCACTCCCCATTCTTTATCCTAGTTCTATATCCTGGTAACTTATATTTCATGTCCATGAGTTTACATATTATAATTAGTTCATATCAGTGAGACCATGCAATATTTCTCCCTATGTGTCTGACTTATTTCATTCAATATAGTGCCCCCAAGGTTTTTTATCAACCCATTTTTTTAAGATGGTTTTGTTCACATACCATACATTCCATCCTAAATAAACAATTGATGGTTCCCTGTATAGTCACATATTTATGTATTCACCACCTTCACCACTGTCTATATAAGGACATCTCCATTCCTTCCACAAAGCAGGAGGAAGAGTCGAAGAAGGTAGAGAGACAAAAGAAAAAGAAAAAAGAAAGAGGAAAAATAAACATGACAGCTAGGAAGCAACAGAAGGAAAGATAACACCAAAACTAAAGAATTGGACAACGTCACCAATGCCAAGAGTCCCACGCCCCTTCCCCATGCCCCCCCTTATATGCATTTTCTTTGGTATATTGCCTTCATTACATTAAAGGAAGCATAATACAATGTTTCTGTTAATTATACTCTCTAGTTTACACTGATTGTATTTTTCTCCCAATACTTCCCTATTTTTAACACCTTGCAAGGTTGACATTTGTTCTAGTTTGCTAATGCTGCCAGAATGCAAAACACCAGAGATGAATTGGCTTTTATAAAAGGGGGTTTATTTGGTTACACAGTTACAGTCTTAAGGCCATAAAGTGTCCAAGGTAACAAATCAGCAATCGGGTACCTTCACTGGAGGATGGCCAATGGCATCCGGAAAACCTCTGTTATCTGGGAAGGCACGTGGCTGGCATCTGCTCCAAAGTTCTGGTTTCAAAATGGCTTTCTCCCAGGATGTTCCTCTCTAGGCTGCAGTTCCTCAAAAATGTCACTCTTAGTTGCACTTGGGGTATTTGTCCTCTCTTAGCTTCTCTGGAGCAAGAGTCTGCTGTCAACGGCTGTCTTCAAACTGTCTCTCATCTGCAGCTCCTGTGCTTTCTTCAAAGTGTTCCTCTTGGCTGTGGCAGCTTGCTCCTTCTGTCTGATCTTATACAGTGCTCCAGTAATTTAATTCAGACCCACCCTGACTGGGTGGGCCAACACCTCCATGGAAATTATCCAATCAGAGTCATCACCCACAGTTGGGTGGGGCACATCTCCATGGAAACACTCAAAGAATTACAATCTAATTGTCACTGATAGGTCTGCCCACACAAGATTACATCAAAGATAACGGCATTTGGGGGACATAATACATTCAATCTGGCACAACATTTATTTGTTCTCCCTCATGAAAAAACAAATTTGTACATTTTATCACAATTGTTGAACACTCTAGGTTTCACTGAGTTACACAGTCCCAGTCTTTATCTTTCCTCTTTCTTTCTGGTGTCCCACATGCTCCTAACCTTCCTCTTTCAACCATATTCATAGTTATCTTTGTTCAGTGTACTTACATTGCTGTGCTACCATCACCCAAAATTGTGTTCCAAACCTCTCACTCCTGTCTTTTCCTATCTGTCTGTAGTGCTCCCTTTAGTATTTCCTGTAGAGCAGGTATCTTGTTCACAAACTCTGTCATTGTTGGTTTGTCAGAGAATATTTTGAGTTCTCACTCATATTTGAAGGACAGTTTGGCTGGATATAGGATTCTTGGTTGGTGGTTTTTCTCTTTCAGTATCTTAAATATATCAAACCACTTCCTTCTTGCCTCCATGGTTTCTGCTGAGAAATCCTCACATAGTTTTAACAAACTTTCTTTGTATGTGATGGATTGCTTTTCTCTTGCTGCTTTCAGGATTCTCTCTTTGTCTTTGACATTTGAAAATCTGATTATTAAGTGTCTTTGTGTAGGCCTATGCAGATCTATTCTGTTTGGGTTGTGCTGGCATTCTTGGATCTGTAATTTTATGTCTTTCATAAGAGATGGGAAATTTTCAATGATTATTTCCTCTATTATTGCTTCTGCCCCTTTTCCCTTCTCTTCTCCTTCTGGGACACCCATGGCATGCACATTCCTGCATTTTTGCTGTCATTCAATTCCCTGAGATGTTGCTCATGTTTTTCAATTCTTTTCCCTATCTGTTCTTTTGTGTGTAGGATTTCAGGTGTCTTGTTCTCCATCTCCTGAATATTTTCTTAGCCTCTTGACATGTGCTGTTGTATGTCTCCATTGTGACTTTCATCTCTTGTGTTGTGCCTTTCATTTCCATAGATTCTGCCAGTTGTTTTTTCAAACTTTCAATTCCTACTTTATGTATGGACAGTGTTTTCTTTATAGCCTTCATCTCTTTTGCCATATCTTCCCTAAACTTTTTAAATTGGTTTAGCATTAGTTGTTTCAATTCCTGTATCTCCGTTAAAGTGTAACTTTGTTCCTTTGACTGGGCCTTTGTTTTTCTTAGCGTAGGTTGTAGTTTTCTGTTGTCTAGGCCTCTGGTTTCCTTGATTACCCCAGTCAGGTTTTCCCAGACCAGAACAGGCTCAGGTCCCAGAGGAAGAAATATTCATTATCTGTTTTCTCTGAGTGTGTGTCTTAGAGGATTGATGCACCTGTGAGGCTTCAAGCTGCTGTGCTTTTCCTAACCTGCCCAGCAGGTGGCTCCTGTCAGCCTGTCACTCCTGGGGTGTAACGAGATGTGGCCTGTGGCTGTTTTCCCCCAGGCTCTGGGGTCTGGTTCTGAATGGAAGGTGGGTAGTAGGTCTAGGCACTGCCTCTTTCCTCTTAAGGAAGATATGCCCCCTAGGGAGTTTTCATTTGCCTATAAATAGGTTCTTTTTCTCTCTGCCTATGCTATCTCCATCCTTGTCTGGGTCAGAGCACTGTGAGCTAAAATGGCTGAGGCATTCTCCACTGAACCTCTCAGGTTGAAAGAGAGAAAAAGGGACAGAAATCCCCCATTTAGGGTCAGTCCACAGCCCTCAGTTTTGCCCGTTGACCTGAGATAGTACCTGGGCCTCTGGGCTCCCCCTCCCAAGACAGAGAAGTTCCCTGGCTCTTCAAGGTGAGTCGTAACTAAAAGCCTCTGTCTGCTTGTTGGGAATTTGAAGCTTGCACTGAGCAGTCCACGTTTGCCAATTAAAACCCCAGTCGGAGCTGGACTGAGATATTCGCTTGTTCAGAGAGTGCTGCTCTCTATCTCAGCAAGGTTTGCCGTTTGCATTGCCTTGAGGGGAGGGGGTTCCCAGCTTCTGCAGTCTCTACTCACAGATTCCTTGCTGCGATCTCAGGCATTCCTCCCAATTTAGGTTGGTGCACGGTGTGTAGACAGTCATGCTTGTCCCCCAGCAGTCATTCCAGACCATTTACTAGTTGTTTCTGGTTGTTTATTAGTTGCTCCGGGGGGACTAACTAACTTCCACTCCTCTCTATGCCACCATCTTCTTCCATCTCCTGGCCAACTGAATTTTAACAAAGGAGCAAATATAACTCAATTGGAATAGAGTAGCCCCTTCAGCAAATGGTACTGGGAAAACTGTATCTCCATTTGCAAAAGAATGAAGTTTTATTCCTACCTCACACCATACATAACAATCAACTCAAAATGTATCAAAGACCTAAATATAAGAGTAAGAAACATAAAACTCCTAGAAAAAAATACAGGGAAGCATCTTCAGGAACTTTTGTTAGCCAATGGTTTCTTAGACTTTACATCCTAAGCACAAGCAACAACAACAGCAACAATAAAATAAATGGGAACTCATCAAAATCAAAAACTTTTGTGCCTGAAAGGTGTTTATCATGAAAATAAAATGACATCCTACACAATGGGAGAAAATATTTGAAAATCACATATCTGATACAGTTTTTAAATCCAAAATGTATAAAGAAATCCTTCAACTCAACAGCAAAAAGACAATCCAATTAAAAAAATGGGCAAAAGACTGCAATGGACATTTCTCCAAGGAAGATGTGGTAATGGCCATAAAGCATATGAGAAGATACTCAAGATCGTTAGCCATTAGGAAAATGCAATTCAGAACTACAGTGCATTACCATATTATACCCACTAGAATGACTATTATTTTAAAAGTGGAAAATTACAAGTGTTGTAGAAGATGTGGAGAAATAAGAACACTCATTGATTGCTGGTAGGAATGTCAAATGGTGCGTCTACTGTGGAAGACCATTTAGCAATTCTATATAGAATTGTGTATAGAAGTATATACATACTTCCATGTATATACTCAAAATAATTGAGAGCAGTGACTCAGATATTTGCGCATGGATGTTCTTGGTGGCATTATTCATAGTTTCCAAAAGATGGAAGCAACCCAAGTGTCTGTCAGCTGATGATAAATGGATAAACAAAATGTGATGCATACAATGGAATATTATTCAGCCAAAAATAAGTTATGACATTCTTATACATGCAACAACATGGATGAACCTTGAAGACATTATGCCAGACATAAAAGGACAAATATGGTATGGTTTCATCAATATGAAAGAATTAGAATAAGGAAACTCATAGAATCAGAATCTAGAATACATGTTACCAGGGAACAGCATGGATTTAGGGAATAGGGAGTTAGGACTTTAAAGGTACAGAGTTTCTATTAGGATAACGGAAAGTCTTGGTAATGCATGGTGTTGATTGATGCACAAACTAAGCATAATTAACAGCACTGAATTATGTATTTTATTGTGGTTAAAAGGGGAAATTTTAGGTTGTATATATGTTACTAGAATAAAAAATTAAAAACATCTGTGGAACTGTACAACACAAACAGTGAGTCCTAAGTTAAACCACTGACTCTGATTAATAGTACAATTATATAAATCTGCTTTCATCAATTGTAATAAATGTACCACATCATTGCAAGGTGTTAATAGGGTGAAAGAAAAAATTAATTTAAAAAGATTAATTATCTGATAAAAAGGAAGACTTGTACAAATTGGTAAAATTCTTCAGCCTATGTCCTTGCTCCAGCACTAACCCAAGCACAATTGGAATTGTTCATGTCAGAGATATAGAAAGAACACACCATTATTTCCCATTTTGTGTTCTTTATTGTAGAGCAAGTCATTTTTAATGTTGCTATTATAGCAGGTTGTATAAAATGTGGTCCACATTGTGCCAAAGGTAGGGACGTTAATTTTCATTTGGGTTGAATCTGAAAACTGCTATGCACACACAGAGTGACATCTCATTTTTCCTGATAATGATATTGATATGTCTCTGGAATATCCATATGCTCAGCATTTGCTGTTTCCAAATTGTTCTTCATTAATTATGTCTATATTGAAGCCACTAAAAATTAAATTCTGTGGAGGATTTAAATTTGAGCTCAGAAAGGGGTGGAATTTACATGTAGATGAGAAAACAGACTCAAAGAGGTGGAGTTTGTACAACCAGGAAGTGGTAGAGCTCTGAAATGAACCCTGTTAGTCTAATTCCAAAGTCTGTTTGGAGTTCCCTTGATAACACACTGCTTCCCAGCCTAGAAGAAATGATGAGTAGAGAGAGTTCTCCTGATCTCTGCATGGAAATAAACAGATATGAATTTTGCAAGTTATTGCTTCATGAGCAAAAGTGTTATTTTAGTTGTTTCAGTATTTCATCACTGAGTATTGAAGAGATTTTCTTTTTAAAAATTGTAAATACCTCCAGATCTGCATTTCAAGTGTCTTAAATTACGAACTTTTACCTTAGTTTCCATGACATTTTGGAAAATGAAAATAAGGAGGGATTCAGGTGAAGACTATGCAACAAAGATCCCAATGTCTTTCTTTTTAAGGCTACTCCACTTTTAAGTATGATTTTCATGTATGTTTTTCAGTAATTGGCAAATTTTTTTTTTTGTAAAGGACTGTATAATAAATATTTTAGGCTTTATGATCACATATAGTCTCTGTTTCCCCTTTCCTTTCTCCTTCCCCTGTTCTTCCTCCTGTTTCTTTTTCCTCGTCATCTCCTCATTCTTCCTCTTCCTCTCCTTGTCTTCCTTCTTCTTAATCTTCATACCTCTTTAAAAATGTGATAAACATTCTTAGCCCATGGTCTGTACAAAAAGAGGCCATGGGCTGGTTTTTGCCCACAGGTTATAGTTTGCTGAACCCTGTATTATTTCATCTGTTTCTCATGGCCCCTTAGACTTTAAAAAGGTAAAATTTCTAGTTACAGTTGAGGAAACTGAGAAGGGATAAATACTAATAAACATTGAGCACCAACTCAGTGCTCACTAGAATTAAACTCTCTACATGGTTCTCCTTTATTTATCAGAACAACCTGGCAAAGTAGGAACTTTATCCCCTTTAGAAGTGAAGAAATGGGGACTGAGAGAAGTTAAATTGTTAAACTTCTGTAGAGTTTTAACATCTTCATGGATGTTCATTTCCCTTTGTGAGGACTCTGAATCTAGCTCTACTGACTGGACTTCTCAGAGGAAGTGCTGTGTAGCTGCTATCTGAAAGAAGAGTATGGGGTTTCTTAGGTGGATAGCTTTCTAGGCAGATGGACCAGCAAGTACAACTGCTCCATGGTGTGCTGGAGCATGGTACATTTCAGGAATCGAGAGAACTCCAGTGGTTCAGAGCAGAGACAAAAAACGGGAAGCTATGTACAAGATGAAGTTGGGGAAGAACTTAGGAGCCAGACCATGACAAGTCTTATTGATGATGCCAAGTGTCTAGGTATTGTACTAACAGCAACAATTGGCCATATACAATTTTTGAGGAGGGGCTCAACATGAAAAAATTTGGAATTTGACAAGTTTTCTCTTGTTAAAGAGTGGCTAGCAGATGGAAAGTGCAAGAGCAGGCATGGTGAGGTTGGTTAGGAGGCAGTTATACCAATCTCTGTAAGAGATAATCATAGCTTGGACTAAGTTTGTGGTGGCGAGATGGAGAGATGTACCATTTGGGAGATATTTATTTGGAGGTAAAACAGAGCTTGGTGAGTGATGGATTAGATATGGGAACTAAAGGACGGGGAGGTGTCACGGATGACTCAGTTCTCTGACTTGGATGCCTGAGACGGTAATATTGAGGAAGAGATATATATATAAAATACCTGGGAGGACACACAAGAAACTACTATTAGTGGTTGCCCATGAAGAGAGAGGAGAGCTGGATAAATAGGGGCAGAAGGGAAAGAAAGATTTACTTTGTTCACCTATGTCTATTTTACAGTTTTGTGCCAGTGTTCTTTTCACAGTGTTCTGATGTGGATAAAAATCTACTGAAATAAATTAAGCACTGAAAATGCATAAGGTTGCCAACTCCTCCATCCCTTCCTCTTCTTCCTTCTCCCTTACTCTTCTTACAGTGGTTAAGAGCACTGACTGTAGGGCAGAAAGCCTGAGTTCTGTTGGGTGACACTGGGCCAATTACTTAAGTCCCAGGGTTTTATCAGAACATGGAAATTGTAGTAGTAGACAACTCATAGCATTGTAATAAGAGTTAAATAAATTAATGCATACAAATCATTTATACCCACGCTTGATACTTAGCAGATTCAACAAACCGCCTGCCTACTTACCATCTTTTTCCTTCCCTTCTCTTTTCTCCTCCTCCCCCTGCTTCTTCTCCTCCTTTTCTTCCCACATGAACAGTTTCTCAGGTACAGTTTCTAGTTCTATATTTTTCCCTAAACCAGAAGCCTTGGAATCCTTAGGGGAAGTCTGTACTTTGGTAGTTTTTCCCAAGGGGTGAAGTTTCTCAATACTGCATCTGTCATAAGTGCTTATGGTCCATATTTGTGTAGTGTAATATGGCTAAGTGCTCACTCAGGGGAATAAGCTCCCTAAGGGAATAACTCTTAGGACCTGGACACAGTGCTCCAAACAGAGGCCTTCCTGGCTATTATCTCCCAAACATCCTCTTATTCATGAAATAGTATTTGGATGCTGGCTCAGGGTGGGTTTATTAATTCAAAAAATTCACAGCACCTCTAATATCACCCTGATTCAATAAGATTACACAAGCAAGCACACATAAGATTACTCTATTCCCATATAACTGAGAATAGAATTGCTTAAGACTTTTATTTTGCTCCTAGACAACATTGGTGGTAGTAGTGTTAGTGGTATGGCAAACATGCCTGAAACAAGAGTCCCTTGAGTGAAGGACTCTAATTCCTGACATGTAGGACTGTTTGTGAAATCTTCATTATAAAACTTCCCAGGGAAGACCTCAAGCTCCTAGACCACCATGCCCCTCCCAGGAGCAGCCATGTCTGATCTCCATCAGTGACATATGAAGACAGAAGGGCAAGCAGATGGCAATGTTCACATGCAAATAAGGACACTGGGGAAGTTGGCAAGCTCATCATTCCCCTCCTGCAGCTATTGTGCTGTCTTGAACACATTGATTGGATCAAGCTTGAGTCCTTCTTTGATCCCCCTGACACCCTGCTTACGATTGTTTATTTGGCTTATGATTCTTCTGCCTCCAAGGTAAATCTTCATATCATATGGATCAATAAGCTACAGGGGCCTTAATTAAAGCTGCAAGATAAACTTGATACTGGAAACTAAATTTTTCCAGTGTCTGGAAGAGAAGGAAATGCTATTTCTTGTGGAAGTTTTTCATTTGTCTCACACTGTCACCTCTGAAGTTTGGTGAAACATTGGGCATCCACTGCTAGCTTTTTGGGATACATTGGCAGACATGTGAAGAAAAATGTGATCCTCTGGCTTCTTAGATACTTAAGTACCTCCCTAGAGGAATCAATATCCACTACATTGGTGGGTGTTAGTAAAAAATCTGAATGCTTACATGAGATATAGCAAAAAACATACATCTAGGGTTTAGGTCCTGCTCAGGTCCAGAAAGACACAATTTTAGGGGGCACCTGGGAGCATAGTTTGTAAGGATTTTGATTTCACTAATTTAACTATCTCTAGCAGTTTTTAAATGAGTCCCTTGAATGAGCTTTTTATCCTCAGGGCTGGTGGTGGGGGCCGTTCCCTTTGTGTGTTACTGAAATAGCTACAATGAAAATCATCGAGCCATCAAGCTCCTGAGATTTCTAGCTGAGGATCAAAGATTGAGGGCCACTAGGGAAGCCATGACAGCTACTGACAGGAATTACAGTTAGAAATTGCTGTCATTATTGGATCCTGCTGGTGTAGTTTACTTAAATTCTGGTTCCACCACTCAATAGCTCTGTAGCTAGCAAATTATTTTGTTTATATTAACCATTATTTGCCTATCTGTAGAACTGGGTTAATATGACTGTCAAATTAGATGGTATGTAAGTATTCTTAGCACAGTTTCTGGAGTATTTTGCATGCTTAGTGAATGCTAGTTCCCTCCCCAGACCTTTGGCTCTCAGGGCCTAATATTCCTGGATGCCCATGGAGGATCAGCCTGATAAAGGCACTTTATTGCCTACAGAACAATGTCCAGCTGTTTCTGCCAATTTCCCATAACTGAGGTTATTCAACATCATTTAGGGGGAAAATACTGATGGTTGATAATCTTTCAATATATTCCATTGTGTAGGAAAAGATCGACACACATATTACCGAGAACTTGATTGAATTAGTAGCTCAGAATCTCAGGATGTGGTGATAGTGGCATCAGAAAGGAAGTGATAAAAACAAGGGACCCACAAGCAAGGGAGTAGAAATCTACATAATCAACAGTTGAGATTTTATGCACCTTGAATTTTTTATTATTTAGGTTTAGTTAAATACTTAAGTTTGCCAATCAGATATAAAAGAGATTTTGAGAGAAGCTATTATGGGACATGTTTTAAATCTGGATTTATCTGAGTCCTTAAGGCTTTCAACACTGAATCATTGAAACACTTTAGTTCTTACTCTCTGCTGTAATAGGATCGTTGACACATCATTCTGTAAAGGCCAAAATAAAAATATTTGTAAAAGAACACAGAATCTCTTGGTGTGAGGCTCAGATTGAGAAAGACAGAGGTGTCAAGTCTTATGAGAAATTAGTTAGGGTCTAGAATATTAAATTACAGAATTTAAATGTACTTAAGCACAAACACAAATGTAAACCCCATTTCTTCACCTTGCACAATGTTACTGTATTTCCCTGTCTTCTAAAGACATAGGTGAGGAAATCTTTCATAAGATAAGTGCCTATTTATCACTGAAATAAGATTGCAGTTTGATCGAATTTAGAACTTGTCATTTCCATTTAATCTTTGGAAAAAATAGTACTTATTTCTGATGATAACTAAACAAAATGATAACATGCAACAAGGATTCACATTAATTTGATGTATATGTTGAAGTAACAGGCATATGCAGAAAGTTTTGTGTGTATGTGTGTGTGTGTTTGTATAAATATAACGTAATGAAATAAGCACCAACCTAAGAAGCAGAATCCTGTGGTCCAAGTTTTTACCTATTAGCTGTGTGACTTTGGATAAGTCACTTAATGTTCTGACTAAGATTCTTTACCTGTAAATTTGTGATGATAAAACCTTCCTGCTTATATCATACGATTAATGTAAAGATGAAATAAGAATGCTCTAAGTTATAAATACCACACAAAATTAAAGTATTTTTGTTAATGGATACATTTGTGCATGTCACAAATGTAAAACTACAGTAATCTTTGAACACAATACCTGACATCAAATACAACACCTGACTTCAAAACTCTGCAGCTCAGAGATAGCATTTCACTGACAGTTTTCCAATCCTCTAGTCTTGTTGTGATTACCAGATCAAGGAATATCCTTAGCCATAGCAAAAGGGCAGATGTTTGAGTAAGACTAAGGTTGGTGCCATTCAGGATATACACTTATATCCAGGTTGCATTCAGCCTCATGGGTATATACAACTTTTCCCATAGCTACAGACCAGGCACCATCCCTTCTTGTGCTTGGAGCATCCAGGGTTGAGTCGTGCCACCAGGTACAATCAGAGCCAAGACTGCCAACCACAAAAAGAGCAGGTGAGTGGTCATAAAGACACTTTGCTGTATCGAACTCTCTCCAAACTTGTTCACTGCTTTAGTTCATCTGCTCTCAAAGATGCCTATTTAATGAAGCTTTAAATAAACATAACCCCAGGGAAATAAATGAATCACACACCAGAAGAAAGCATTGAGGTCTGACCTTATTTGCAGACTTGCAAATTAAAACAAGAAAATGTTGTTTCTTTCCATTAAGAAAAAAATATGATTACCAGTTAATTAGGATGGAAGAGAATATAATAAATTCGGTTAGAATAGAAGAACTGGTCCCTAACCCTGACCCTCTTTGTGGCCATAATCAAATCAACTCTTGAGCCTCAGTTTCTTCACCTCTATGCAGAGATATAAATTCCGGCATGGTACGCTCCATGCTGGATGAGTAATCAGGAATTTATTTTGGCCCCTTGTTCATCATCTTAAAAAGAGGGTGTTAGGTGTGGAACTCTCTAAGGCTCTTTTGAGCTTTAGCTTTAAAGTTTATGAAGAGCATAGAGTTATACCAGCTCTTAGAGATTACCAAATTCAAATCTTCACTTGACAGTTGAGGGAAAAGTTGTAATTCTATCAAATGCCTTCTCTGGTTACTTATTATGTCTTTGTAACTTTAATATAGATCCTGCAGTAGGTAAGGCAATGTAGTCAAAGAGAAGTAGGAGACTTTATTGGAATCCAGGGTATGTGGCCTGGCCCTTTGAGTAAATAGAAGCAGCTGGCTTTTGGGGACCACGTGAGTCATTTGAATACTCAGAGTCCACATTGCTGCAGTCAGGCAAGGAGACCCTGAGAGGAAGCATAACCAGATTGGGAATTGATTTGAAAGTAATAAACCTTTAGTCTCATCCTGCACTTTCTGAAGAGTTTGCAGAGTCAGTAGGTGATAGGGACTTTAATTAAAAATAAAAGGAGACATTAAAACTTGACTACAGAATCTGGAAAGAATGATGACCTTAGGGATCAGTAGAAGTATTGTCAGAATCCCAGGGCAGAAAGAGCTGTTTCTATTGAATTCAAGTAATTTAAACACATAACACACAACAGGGAGGGAATCGCATACACATGCTCACATACTCCCCTCCAGTCACTGTCTTCCTTCTGTCTAGAAGGAAATTCAATTTCCAGGCATTGACCTGGCCTGCCATTTAGTGACATGGCAAGTGGGGATAAAGGTGAGGGTCCACAGACTGTTGTTACTGGTGGCTTGACAAAAGCATGATGGGTGCATGCTCTAGCAGGCCCTGAACCTGCTGCCATCTGAGATGACTTAATGCAAATCTGATATGGGCCTTCTTTGCGTACCAGGGAACCAGGGAAAACCTGGCATATGTATGGGTTGTTCAGAAAAATAAATGAGCGCAGACCTGTTCTCCATCTTCTTTCTTTCGTCAATTGATTCATTATACAAGCATTTAGTTGGCACCAATGATGGAAAATTCTCTGCTCTGGAAACACTGGGAAGATACAGAGATGAGGAAGACAGAGTCTCTTCCCTCCAGGAGGTTACAATGTAGTGGTGGGTGGGTGTGGACAGGTGGAGAATGACAGTAAATGACTTAATTGATGATTCAAGATAGAATGAGATAAATGGAGGAACATGCACCATAATCTATAAATGGAGAGAAAAATGATGCAAAAGTAAAATGATATCCTTTGAGCATTTACTCTATGCCTTGCACTATGTCAGACATTTTACTCCTGTTATGTCATTCATAGTCATAAACAACACTGAAAGGGAGATAAAATAGTCCTTATTTTACAGTTGAGTAATTGAGGCTCAGAGGTTTAAATAACTTGCCCAAAGTGATGGACTGAAGCATGTTTTAGAGCTGAAGTTATAAGCTTCTCAAGGGCAGGCCAATGCCTTATATTCAGGGGTTCCTATAACACACATTCTACAGTGCTTGAGTGGTAGCAGTTAGTTGATCTGATATTTGACTTCTGTGAGCAGTATTAAGTCAAAGGGTTTGTAAATTTCAGTTACAGTTGGCCAGCAGCCTTAAATACTTTGATTAGAACCCTAAATTCTTTGAGATCCTGCCTACATATGGTCCCCCAACTTTTTCTTTCCTCAACATTGTACTGGAAACGCTGTGAAGAAGGTGTGACTGGTAAAAGATGATTGATTCTCTGACTTCAGATTCCTTGTCCTCCCAAAATAGCCTATCATTTCCACTTGTCAATCAGACTGTCAGAAAAGTCTGGGGTGACAGGTGCTGGGAAGAAGTCAACACTTATTTTCTGGATGATCTGGTCTCAGTGTTTCCTCTCGATATGAGCCTGCTTCTCAGCTAGATCCCAGGATGTACATTGACATTCTTCCCTTATTCTCCACTTGGTGCAAACACTGAATATGCATCAGGGAGAATCTTTTCTTTCTGTTTTCATAGCATTTTAGAAGCACATCTTGCTGGCTGCATCCTTATTTATACTGTGTCCTCCCTGACACCTCTGTCTGGTTAACACACCGATTTGTTTTCAGCCTTGAGTTTCCATTTCTGGATTCTCTTGACAAAAAAATTAACTTAAATATTATTTTCCACATTGAAATTATTTTAACATACAAGGAAACAATTTCCCACTATTTCTCAGAATGTGTTTTCAAACCTGTGAAAAGGTGTGGGGGGTGAGGGTTAAGAAAAGGCTTGGTGTTTGACCTCTTTCTCTATTTTGCTGCAGTGCGATCTAGAATTTTGTCCTGGCTAAAGATGCCTGATGAGTATTCAAGTTGGATTTTATACTCCTTCTCTGCATCTAGAAGAGGTTTTCATTCACTCATCAAACATATATCAGGCAGCTACTATGTCCCAAGCACTGTGTTAAATGTTAAGCAGGAATAAAATTGAATACCCCATAAAGGTCCCAGTAAAGAACTTTAATCGGTGGAGTCTATGGAAATATGTGCCAGTAGAGAGGTGACTTAGAGAAATAATAACTCCTGTGATTTTTTGAGTGATTACCAGGTGTATTATCTAGTCTTAGCCATTCCCATTTTCTGAAGTATAGACTTGTATATCTAAAAATTTGCTCAGCATCTTTACTTGGATGTATAAGGACTCCCTGAACTTACCATATTCAGAACTGTACTCTGGATTCCCCTTCAATTCCCCCTATCATACTTCTTCCCTGTATTCCTCACCTCCGTAAATGATGACTTCAGTTACCTACTTGCTCAGGTAGAACATCTAGGAATCATCTTGCTGATTCTTCTTTTTCTCATGCCCACATACAGTCTATCAACAAATTCTGTCAACTTTACCTTCAAAATACATACCCAGTCTTACCCTTCTCACTATGTGTTCTAGTTTGCTAATGCTGCAGAATGCAAAACACCAGAGATGGATAGGCTTTTATAAAATGGGGGTTTATTTCGCTACACAGTTACAGTCTTAAGGCCACAAAGCGTCCAAGGTAACACCTCAACAATCGGGTACCTTCACCGGAGGATGGCCAATGGCGTCCGGAAAACCTCTGTTAGCTAGGAAGGCAGCTGGCGTCTGCTCCAAAGCTCCGGCCTCAAAACAGCTTTCTCCCAGGACGTTCCTCTCTAGCAAGCTTGCTCCTCTTCAAAACATCACTCCCAGCTGCACTCAGTTTCCTCTCTCTGAGTCAGCTCATTTATGTAGCTCCACCGATCAAGGCCCACCCTGCATGGGCGGGGCCACACCTCCATGGGAACATCGCATCAAAATTATCACTGACAGCTGGGTGGGGCACACTCCAAGCAAATCCAACCAGCACCAAAACTTCTGCCCCACACAAGACCACAAAGATAATGGCATTTGGGGGACACAATACACTCAAACCGGCACACTATGTCTAGGCACCATTATTTGTCTAACCAGCATTATTAGCATAGCTTGCTAAAGCACTGTAAAGCCTTTATTCTTGTCCCCCTAAAATTCATTGTCTGGCTTCTAGAGAGGTCTCATATTCATTATCTCATTTAATTCTAACAGTACTTGCTTTTTTTAAGCATCTGCCAGGCACTGTGCTAAGATCTTCATATACATCATCTCATTTAATCCTCACAACAAATGCAAGATAGGTTTTATTATTTACATTTTATAGAATAGAGTTATGGGGCTAGGAGAGAAGTTGTATAGCTGGTTTAAAGTGCCTCAGCACATGGAGAAGCTTGACTTAAACACCCTGTCTGTCTGAATTCAAAGGCCTTGTTCTCTTTCCCAGCACCTCTCATTGCTGCCCCACTGAGCCAGGAGAACATTAATAAGGAGAGGTAGATCCTTCTGGCCATTTTGTGATGGTTGTAAGAGGGGGAGAAGAGAGTGTGGGTCAGAGCACATGACAACACTTGTGAGATTATATTTGATCAAGTTCTTGAAGGGAAATTGAATTTGATTAGGAAATAATCTCCAAATAAATAGAAGAATATTACCTATAATCAAGAGAAAATTCAATGTATAGAAACAGATTAAGATGTGAACTAAGTATTGGAATTAGCAAAGACTTTAAGTTAACAATGATAATTATATTAACTAATTTACAAGAAAAGAAGGAAATAATGGGTGAAGAGATTGAGAATTTCAGAAGATATATGAAAGCTATAAAATGTATAAAATAGCAAATTTAGAATTTGAAAAAAACAATGGGATAGAATTAATAGATTAGGCACATTAGAAGAAAAGATCAGTGAAATTGAAGACATGTTTAAAGAAATAACATAAATTGAGGCACAGAGAGAAAAATTAAGGAAAAGGAAATCCATGACCTGGGAGAATGAATCAAGTGTTCTACTGTAAGTGTTTTGGAGGATAAGGGAATGTGGATAGGGCAGAAAAATATTTGATGGTATATTTGTCATAATTCTTCCAAATTTGATAAAAAATCAAGAGCAACCCACTGCTTCAGGATACTCAGAAAACCTCAAGTAGAGTAAATTCAAAGAAAGCACATATTATTAAAAATGCTAAAAACCAAAAGTAAAGAGAAAATCTTAAAAGCAGTCAGAAAAAAAGAATCATTGCATGCAGGGGAAAATGAGTTACAGCTGATGTATTATTATTATTATTATTATTATTATTATTATTATTATTATTATTGCTGTGAATCATAGCACCATAAACTTAGATGCTTAAAATGACACTCATTTATTAGCTCACAGTTCTGTAAATCATAAGTTTGGTACAGCATGGCTAGGTCCTTTGGACTGAAATCACTATTCTGGCCAGCTCCATTGTCATCTGGAACTTGGTGGCCTCTACCAAGCTCATTCTTGTTACTGGCAGAATTGAATTTCTTGTGGTTGTAGGACTAAAGTCGTTCTTTCATTGCCTGCTGTCAACTGGGGGCTGCTCTGGGCTTCCAGAGGCTGCCTGCATTCCATATCACAAGATCTCCTTGATCTTTAATTCAGCTATGGCATGTTGAATCCCCATGCTTCAAATTTCTTTGACTCCGCCTCTCCCTCAGCTACTAGCTTGAGAGAGCTTTCTGCTTTGAACAGGCTCACCTGATTGGGTTAGGCCCACTTGATTATCCCTATATCTAAAGATCAACTGATTTGGTGCTTTAATTACATCTGCAAGATCCCATCACAGCAATACCTATATTAGTGTTTGATAGAATAAAGAGGAGATGGAAATCTTAGGTAGATGAGATCTTTGGATTTCTGCCTACCACAGATTATTTCTCATCAATGCAGGTCAGAAGACAATGGAACTACATAGAGCGGCTTTGTTTATAATAGTCAAAAACTAGAAACAACTCACAAGAGAATAGATAAATTATGGTATATCTAGTCAATATATTCCTCAACAATAACCTAAATATAAAAAAATCTAGGGTATGATCAGGAAATAAGTGCTTAAGTAGAATGAAGAATAAGATCATTGGGCCACAGGAGGTCAAGGTACTGAATTGGTCTATAGGAAATGAATGGCTCATCAAAAATTATGACATGAATAGTGGTGGAGAGAGTTTTAGTGAGCTACAAGCTAAAACCATCAAGGGATGGAAGATTTGGTACTTGAGTCTGCAGATGACCGCAACAAAGGAGGGTATAGCATGATGACATGAGAATCTCCTTTCATTGCTGACCCAGATTTAAATACCGGGTCTCTGGACTTCGTAGTCTCATAGACAACTCTATTTGAAAGGCATCATGGTCTGGCAACCTACAATTAAATTATATGTTATCTCCATTCACGTTATATATTTTCCTGGAGGAAAAAAATAATTGCCCAAGACTTCCTTGTTTGAAAAGGCAAGGATGAGGAACAAAAATCAGTGGGCAGTGGTACATAGCAAATATATCATGCTGGCCAGAATAGCAAGGACTTATTGCCTTGGTATTAGACTGAGATCCTTGATCTTCCTTTCTTTGCTTCCAGTTCTGTTTCCTGGGAAGATCTTCCTCATCCCTTATCTTGCATGGCTACATCTTGGAGGGGACTAGGAAATAGTTTGCATTTTGAGCAATACAAACTATAATATTTTGGGGGGTGGGGGAATGAAAAACTCTTAAAAAGTTGGTTGCATTTCCATTTAACTAAAGGTAAAGAAGCCATTGAGCTATCATCTTTGAGGCTGAATTGGGGGTTATTTCTGTCCACCCCCCCAGCCTTCAGTTCAATGACCTGCATCTTAGCCTTTATTTGGCAAAATTTAAAGCAAAGGATGGGTTGGCGAAGTGCCCTTAATCTTCCACTGGCCACCAGACTGTGGCAGTTACCTATTCTATATAGTGGGAATTAACATTCCTTTTCTCAAACTCTGCATAATAGGATTTATGTGGGAGGGCTTTGGGTATTTGGCCTCTTAGTCTCTATGTTACTTTTGTTTTGTTTGTTCTTCCATGTTTCTGCAGTCAGTAATCCTACATTTGGGCAGAGAATCCATCTTTTCAAATTTTACTGGGCTCCAAATTACTAGAATCATAATCATTTTAGTTTGCAATCATCAGGCCTAAGGAGTCTCTCATAGAAAAACAGTATTTTCCCCTTTATTATTTCTGATAAGCCATTTTTAACTCAAAATCTCATAATATGGGAGCTCATCAAAGTCTTCAAGAAGCAGCTATCACATTTCAATATTCCAAACTTTTCACACGAAATTCCCTAAGGCCTTAGCAGATACTTGAATTGAGTCCTGAAATCTACCAGAAGAACATTTAACCAGCTGTTTCACTAAGTTACTTCAAAAGCTACCAGATTCTCAAACTGGACTGTGTGGTCTCACGGCCCACATCCCCTCTGAGACTTGGTCTTCACTTCTCATTCACCCTTCCTCTCGAATTAGTGAGAAGCAGCCTGAATCTTAACCAGAATTTAAAAGTTCAAGACGTGCTATTCTGTAATTGATTTTTATGATACTGGAAACCCATCAGGATATCTGGCTATCACCAGCTGTGCAGGTTTCTTTTGCTCTTTTCCGCTTGCCTGTCTGGACACCATCATTGGGCAGGAACAACCTTTCTTCCTCCACAGCCACAAGTATTGCCATCACCTGCAGACACTGTTTCTGTCCCCAACAATCTTTCCTTCCCTCAAGTCTCACCTATACCCTAGCTCCACCTAGGCTGCCCCTCCCAATTTCTTCTGTCTGGCTTCCTCGAAGTATGGTAGAGGTGACCTAAGAGCTCTCTCCCTCTGATCCTCCTCTTTGTCCATCCTCCATTCTGCCCATTATAGCCAAGCTCACCTTCCCAGAGCAAGGTTTATTTCATGAAATCTCTCTGTTCAAGGGTCTACACTGGTTTCTTAAGCCCAATTGGATCTAGCTTCATCTCTCTCTTTATTCTAGGTGCCCAGTGCTTTAGGTACAATGTAAGTCCCCACAATTCCATTTCTCATGGGACAGTTTCTTTTTACCCTGTGTAGCCATGAGAGTTCCTATCTACGGGCTTCCTAACGCTGCTGTGTCTCGGGCGCCGTTCTCAACCTGCCAGAATTCCACTCACTCAGACCTTTCTAAAAGTTTCTTACTCTTCAGGGCTTAGTATAAGCCATTCACCTCTTGGGTAATTCCTCTACAGGCAAGTTTCTTTCTTCTTTAACTTCTGATTGCTCCCCACTTTCATCTTTGATTCCCACAAATAAAGAATATTCAATTAAAACGTCCAAATTTTAAAAACCCTAACCAAACATTCAGTTTGAAAAAAAGAAATTACAATAATAAAGTTGGACTGGAACTTTGGTTGTGTTATTACTTAAAATATCTCATAAAACCTACCTTACTCAGATAAAAATAGCATCCTTTCTTTGACCTCAAAGGCTGTGAGTCCTTCAGTTACCTCCCTCTTATTTCTGTTTTGTGTATCTCAGCAGAATTGTAAAAGTCACACATGAGAAGAAACCCCCAGAATGGATTTTTATTTTAGCAAACCCTCACGAGGACCTTACTGTTTCCAAATCAATACAGTAGTAAATTACCAGCAGGAAGTGTATTAGGGATATATTTAGAAGCCTTATGAGAAGCTAGATAATAAGATCCTGAACTTACACTTGCCCTCTGAGTTTCACTAGGAAAGGAACACCTCAGCCTTCTTGTAATTAGCTGTAATTGTTTCCTTACAAGATAATCAGTGTAATTTAATCAGTGATCTATTTTTCTTTTGACAATTCCACTTGCTGCCATTCTTATCTAGTGAGGTCCATCAAGGTGGTAGGACTGGAAAGTTGATGCTTTTAGTTTCTCAAAGCTCTGAACTTCAGAGTTTCTTTGGATCTCATTTTCTGCTCATTTAGTTACATAAGCACACCTGCACCGCAATCTCCAGTAGTGTAAGCACCAAAAGATTGCAAAGAAGCGTGGCTTGAGAAGAAAAAATATTTTTCTTATGGTTTAGTGGTTCAGCAGAGGTAGGTGAGCCTAGCAGAGCTCCCCCATTCATTGACTAGGTGAACTCAACCTGGCAGTAAAAGAAGGTGGTAATCGGGAGATGGCAGAACATTCTAGGAATGAACTCCCTCTAAAACGATGCTAATTAACTCCTTTAACTAATTATGCATGAATACTGCAGGTTACAGGGGCAGCTTCAAGGACTTGGAGACAAGAGAGCTTGGTTTCCATCTGAGCTCTGACCCTTCTGTTTTGTGTGATCCTAAATAAATTTATTAACTTCTCTGAGTCTCCAGTTTTCCACTTTTAATAAAATGTTCATAATTCTTAATGGAATTAAATAGGTTGTTGGCTGTGCAGTGAAGTCTGCAAATGCAAGGTATCATTATTAATCAATGAACTTCTCAACCCAGAGCCCAACCTGTGTGGACTTATGCCTGAACAGACAGAATGAAGGAGAGGTTTCTCTTGTGGTGACCCAGTTCATGTCATGTGGACCTAGGAATATTTGTCAGTTCCTGCTCCCTGAAGCATAGCTAAAAAAGGACATTACAAAACCTTATAGATCCCACAACAGCTTGTCATCAATCAACTGAGGTATACTGAAGGGGAATGCAAATTAAGTAGAGGAAAAATAAGCTTACGTTTATTGGTAAGAATTCTAGGTACTGGACTTGGCGTTTTACATATGCTATCTCATATAATCTTTATAACTACCTACCTAGAGAGTTACATTTATTATTCCCTTTTAATCTCTTTGTGGGTCAGCATGTCAACTTGCCCAAAGCCACACAGCTAAACTCTGGCATATGCAGAAATTTACCGATTTGAAAAAAAACATTTTTTAAAATGTTTTCCAATTTTAAAAAAACATTTCCTTTTCACTAAACCATACTGCCAATACCTTCAAGAAACTTGGTATGTACTAATAGCAAAGTAGAAATCATAAATAGTTAATACTTGGTCAGCATAATTGTATCTTAAATGGGAAATGTTCATGATATACAATATCAGTATCAGAGATAAGAGAAAAAAAGAGAAAAAATAAAAGCTTATGCAAAAGAAGCATCTAGATAAATTGTGGCAGAAATTGAGTTTTCTGAAAACATGTGATACTGAAAGCAAACATCTTTTGAACATAAAGTTGCCAGGCAATGCCAAGTGGCTATTTGAAAGCAAAACTATTCAGTCCACAGTTTGAATGTTTCCAACAAGAAAAAATGATTTAATGTAGTAAATGACTCAGCAATTATACCAGCCAAATTGTGTATCTGGAAACAAAAATCTCAATGGAAGAGCAGATATACGTTGTTTCTTTCCAAATGAGGGTGTTAGTCTTTTCTACTTGTGACCAGAGATGTTTCTGTACTACTAACATGTCCTAGTGTTTCTTTTTAATCAAAACATATGCTAGAAGAAATGATTGGGCCATGAACTGACAGCGTAGTGTAGCAGTGACCTGCTGCTCATACATCTATCACCATAGCACAAATTCACACAAGAG
Source organism: Choloepus didactylus (assembly GCF_015220235.1). NCBI lineage: Eukaryota > Metazoa > Chordata > Mammalia > Pilosa > Megalonychidae > Choloepus > Choloepus didactylus. The sequence continues at coordinate 187,052,683 of NC_051307.1, forward strand.
AAACAATTCCCCCTTACCCCCTTCCCAATATCACAGGACTGCTGGGTGAAAAATTAAGGTGGGAGTGACTGTGTATAAATTACTTCTTACTCTTTTATTACAAAAATAATTCAAATCAGTTAAGCCTAGAGTTAAGTCTAAAAATAATGGTTTCAAACAGAGTTTTAAATTTTTTGCCAATTTTGAAAATAATACTTGCAAGAGATAATGCATAATATAAATACAATTATATAATAATAATCTATATTCCAAAGTTAAATAATAAAACTTAGGAAACTAATAGGAGGAGCATTCAGGAGAGAAATTATATGTTAAATTCTTCCTTTGTCTGAGTGAGCTCAATGGATCCTAGTTTATTCTTTATATAGATATTAGAAGATTGTAGGTTCAATTATATTTTATCAACCTCAAAGGCAGTGAGGTACTGGAGCTGGATTGCACACCTGCTTTTGAAGGCCAATTTCCTGCATCTATTCCAACTCTGTATTCAGTGATGTTATGTTGGTAGCTTGAAATGGACCATAATGTTAATATTTGCACCATCAAATTGGCAAATGCTACAAATCAGATCTTTTTATTTTCCAGAGAGCTGGTGTCTAAACACAGCAACTGTTAAAAGCTATCATTAGTAGAAGTATACCTTCCTAGTCATTTGAAAAAATAGTTGAAAACAATACAAGTCTTATGGCAAAAGACACATACTGAAGGGAAAAGTAAGGATACGTGGGAAATGGGGAGAATAAATCAGGATGATAGCAGTAAAACAAAGCATGTTAATTATAATGTGAGTAGCAAAGAAGAGGGGAAGAGTGCGTGTTCTGGGTAGAGGAGGGGGCATCTAAAAAAGTCATGAGGCAGAGACTGAGGTGTATTTGAGATACTGAAAGCAGCCTGGTGTTGAAATGGACAAGAGTTCAGAGACTAATTGTGTAAATGGTCAGATTAAGATGCTTTTTATGTCACATCAGGAAGTTCAGATTTCGAACTAAGGGCAAATGGAAGGTCCCTGCATGCTTTAGGCAGGGTAGAACAATGATCAGGTTTCCATTAAATGAAGGTTTCCTTGACTTGAGAATGAAAAATAGAGACAGGGCTGAGGGATATGAGACATTGGAGGTAAGGAGACTCCCAGGCTATGTGTATTCCAGGAAAAATTGTGGTGGGCAACTCAACTAGGAGATGATGTGATTTCATAAAGGGGATCATGGCATGGGGTTAGTTAGGGATGATGCCAGTTTATGGTTGGTAACTGGATGATGGTGGTTGTGTTAAAAAAGGGAGAAGTGGATTCTGGTGGGCTTGGATTTGTAGATCATGACATGTCTGTGATAGCCCAGTGGATGTATACAGAAAAGAGAAGAATGTGCAAGTCTCAAACTCAATTGGGAAAATTTGGATAGGATGTATAATTTGAAAGTCATCAGCACAGAGATGGTATATAGATTAGGATTGGAAATAAAGATTTGGAAGTCATCAGCCTAGAAAGAATATGCAGATAGTTACGGAATTGGATGAGATTTCCTAGAAACCCTAGAGTTAGAACAGAAGCAGGTGTCGGACAAAACCCTGATGAACACCAAAGTTTAAAGGTTGGGAAAAGGAAGGACTTCTGCAAAAATATCTCAGTGTATTCAACACCTAGCACAATGTTCTGCTCAAAGTAGATACTCAAATATCTGAGGAAGGAATTAATAAGAAAGAATGACAATGGGAAAGAAATTCTCAGAGGCAGATCTACTGTAGAGCTGATAAAGCTGAAATTTCAGGGTGTCTCACATCAAGGGCTCTTCCAAGGCCTCTGCCTAAATTTGTATTCATAATTGTATTAACTTTTCCTAAAGAGGGTCTGCCAAATTGTAATAGCTTCACCTGCTTCCAACCCTGTGGAGAATTAAAAGAAAAACTATCAAATGAAGTAAATGTAGGCACTTTTCAGTGATAAAGTATACAGTCCACAATTAGGATATAACCTCATAAATGTTTATATGCCGAATTACTAACCTTCACAAAAATCATGAAGCTTGACCTACAGGAAATTGAAAAGAAATAGAAACCCCAGGGTAGTAGGTGAATGCCCCTTTTAGGCCAGGACTGATAAAATACAGATACACAAAAAATAAGGAAAGCTATGGAAGATCTAAATAAAATAATCAGTAAGGTCAATCTAATAGAGATAAAGTGAAACTCCACCAAATTCCAGAATTAGGAATAGTTCAAACTCTTCTCCGTGACCCTAAGACAATACAATTGGAAATTAGTTTAAATACAAAAATAAATGAAACTATTACTTTAAAAATGTAAAAATTATTTCAATTATTTTTTATTTCAAAGGAAATGAAAATGGATATTTTAGTACAATTTAGCATAATGATAATAGTGATAGCAATAATACTATTTATTGAAAGTCATGTAAAATAGCTAAATGCTTACATTAATAAACAAGAAAAGTTCAAATAAATGAACAAGCATCTATATAAAAAAGTTGACAAAAAGAAGAGCCTGAGTAAAGAAGTAATCAATTTAATGCAGAAATGGAGTTTTTAGAAAATAGAAAACCAGTAAGTAACCCAAGAGCTTGTTCCTTGAGAAACCAAATGAAACAAAATAGGTAACCCCACACTTGCCTAATGAAGTAAATAAAAAGGGTGGGGATGGGTGAAGAAAGAAACGGATATACACAGAATTAGAATTAGAAATGAGAAACAATAATACAGAGCAAATCATGAGAACTTTAAAAGAATATTTTTCAAAATGCTCTTCAAATAAATCTGAATAGATGGATGAAATGGGTGATTTTTTTAGGAAAAGACAAATTACTAAAATTTAACCTGGAAGATACAGAAGACTTCTGCATGGGCAAACAAGCAAGACATTGAGAAAGTTTTAAGACCTCTCCTTCAAAACAGTGCCAGGCACAGATGGTTTCTAGGGTGAATTCTTTCAACCTTCAAGGAACAGAAACTTCAGTACTATTTAAATTGTTCTCAAGCAGAGAGAAGAAAGGAAAGCTTCCAAATTATGTTTCAAAAGCCAATGTAACATAGATTCCAAAACCTTAGTATGAGCACAGAAAATAAAACTTGAGACTAATCTTGGTTATGAATGCCAGAAATGAGCTTCTACAGAACATGGAGGAGTCCTGAGTTACTTTAGTTCAATCTTTCATTAAGGCTGGAGATTGATTACCTATAGTCACCATTCACATGACAGAATACACACACACACACACACATTTGCATTTCTCTTATATCCATCTATGGATATAAATATTTATTTTATTTATTTTAAAACTGAATATAATTTTTAAGATTTTCATTATAACAAAAACAGCACCATCAACAATATTAATAATGAAATACTAAAGTTCAGTTAGCACATATTTGATGTTGGGCCCTATGTTAAGTTCTTTTACAAGTTTCCTAATTTTATCACCACAAAAATTCTAGATGAAAACTATTATTATTATTTCCCCTTACATATAAGGAATCCAAGCTAGATTTTAAATCAAGGCAGGGTGACTCCAGAGACTTCTTATTTTTCAATGAATTTAAATTTGTAAAATTACTATCACTTGGTATTCTGAAGGAAATTGTGATCTGCAGACCCCAGTAGCTGAGAAAATACCTTTCTGTAAGATCTTGGGGTGACTTTAATGCTTCCATGTAATAAGCATATCTGCTATAACTGAGTAGTGGAAAACCAGGGCTGGTTAAAGGCAGAGCAGTCAACCAAAGCTCAGAAAGTGGAAATCTGAAGAAGACAAGTTGAGATCAGAAGGCAATGAGGAAATGAGACAATGACATTCATGCAGTTAGTGGAAAGAAAATTGTGTGTAGCCCCTAAGTCAGAGGATGTTTTACTAGGGCCAATGAATCCATGGGCCAACTGGACAAATTTTTGGAAGGGTGTGTGTGTGTGTGTGTGAGAAGATAATGTCTGCAGCTTTCAAAAGATCCTCAAAAGGGTTTATACATCTACAAAAAGTTACTCATCCATGCTGTAGATGGGAGTTAGATACTGGAAGGGTATGGTGAGTACAAGAAGCAAAGAAAGTGGCCTGGATGGCTGCCCATGTCCAGGCTGTGCCAGCTGGGAAAAGAGTGTGTCATGCTGTGTCCTGCTTTCATTCTCTGATGCCTAGCAGCACCTGACCTCAGGTCTTTGCCTTCCAATCTCTCTTGCCTATTCTGTGTATAGGACAGTGGGGGAAAGGGTTATGCTTTCCTGTGACTATTTATGCTTACATTCCTGTGCTGGAGTGTGAGTGTGCATGTGTGTGTACGTGTGTGTGTGCTCATGTGTTTGTCAGAGGCATATACCAAGAACCTAGATTTGAAAAGTGCTTGGGAAGCTCCCAGCCTGGGTTGGCTCTGAGACCCAGAGCAAAAGTCAAATTAAGAACAAGTAACAGAAGCAGAGGACATTAGCAGCTTTCTACCAGGTTAGAAGGGTCAGTTGTCCAAGTCTGGGTGGAAACAGAGTTGGGAAAAAGGACCAGTGTACTCTTCTTCTTTCCACAGATTTAATATAACAGCCTGTCATTTTGACCTGTGTCTGGCCAGTACTAATTACTCACTTAGTGCTACCATGCTCTGACTCAATACTTTTATATGGAGTCAGCATCATTTGGCATCAAAAGAGAAACACTCAAAAACTCATATTTCCCTTTGATGCAAATTCTGAAAAAAATTGAAGTGTGCGTGGATGCTCACAAGAATTACCATGTAGGGTGGGTCATCAGGTAGAAAATTATATTTTACTGAAGAAAATTTTGTTTTCAAACATCCTTAATGTGAATCTTAATAGGCCCAGTCAGAAAAGGAGTGATATATTGCTAATGTAGCTGGGTGGTGGTGGTGGTGGGGGGATGCAGTATCTTTATTTTAACCATGACCATATTCTGCTTGAACATAATAGCACAGAGAAGAGGACAGAGAGTGGTGCAAAAGCGACAGGAGAAAAGAATCCAAGAAAAACTTAAATTGCCTGCAGTATGAGAATAAAATTTAAAACCATAGGAATTATTGGTGTTGTCCCAAAGGCCTCTTAAAAAGTAACTCTTTTATTTGCCTTCTCTGTTTCCTGTATTGGCTGCCAGAAAAAATAAAAAAAAAAATGGGCCCATGAAAATAGTGAGACTGTAAAGACATAAAATATGCTCAGAGGCTCCAGCTTTTAAGTGCCTTTCCACTTAATTATCTTTGGTTGCCAGCTACAGAGGAGTGGAGAGTGAGATGATGCAGGGCCAGTATGAAACACTTTCAGAATATCTCAAGCCCAAGCATTCTGCTCTATGCATGCCGATGGACACCCTCCTGCACTACCTTCTTCCTTCCACTTGGGCTTATACCAAGATTCTGGTATTATAGATTGCTAGAACAAGGAACAATCAATCTGGAGAAGGTTCATCCGTGTAATCCATCTTGTAGTACTCTTAGTGATTCCCAGACTTTTTAGTGAGCCTTTGGTTGAACATAGTTTTGGACATAGGAAGGAGAATAAAATCTATCCTTCCTTCTCTGCCACAGTCCAGTTCTTGCACGGTGATATAGCTCTTTGCCCCTTTGCTGACATAACACACTGATTCATATGCAATAAACATTCAATGTTTATGTACTGTATTTTTTGCAACAATAATGCTGTGAAACAGCCATGAACCATAGCAGTGTAGAAGAATACATAATGCTTGTGTTTGGAATCAGCTGGAGGACAGTTAGATGACTGATCTTGGCTGGGCTCACTCAAGAGTCTGCAGATTGGTTGGCTTGCTGCTGCCTGGTCTAGAATGACCTTGGTTGGACCTCCTGGGATGACATGAGTCTCCTCCTTGTGTCTTTCATCCTGTAATGGGCTAGCCTGGGCATGATTTTTCATGTTGATGGCAGAGACTCAAGAGAACAGACAAACACACAAAGCTTCTTGAGAGCTAGGCCCAGAACTGGGACATTGGCACTTATGCCATATTCTCTTGGCCAAAGAATAACCCAAGACTAGTAGTCCAAATCCAAAGGTTAGAAAAACAGACTTTTCAGTGAGAAGAGCTACAGGTTCACATGGAACAGAAAAAAAGACACAGGAAAGGAGTAAAATATTGGAGTCATCATTGCGATCTACCATGTTCTATGTGATTGTACAGGTGTTCTGACTCCAAGCCTCTTTCCCTTTCTACCATGCAGTAAACATGCTGCCATCAGCCCATCCTTGTTAGAGAGAAAAGAAAACCTTGACTACATCATCTTATCATTTTCACATGTTTTCTGACCCTAAAGTTCTTTGTAGAGTAGGAATGGTGTCAGTGAATATAGGAGGGACTAGTCCATTAAACCGTATAACCTAGAGTATAAGCAGTGTGGCACTGAAAACCACAGAGGGGATGCTGTTGGTGCCCCACTCAGATCCCCTTTATTAAGCTGGTGAACCCATTCCCCAGCTGCTGTGAGGGTTGGCTGCTAATGGCTCACAGCTGCCTCCTTCTCCAGAAAATTGACTTCAGCCAAATAAAGGCTGGCTTGCTCCAGTGGCTATGCACCTCTTTCCCCAGCAGCCTATAACCAATAACTGACTGAAGTGGGAATACAGAAGATGGACCCCCTTACCCCAAGGGAGAACTGACTTTGTGGTGCAACTTGTGCTCCAGAACTCCTCATGTGGTCTGGCTGAAGCTAGCTTTAGCTGAAACTACATCCTTGCTCAGTAGCTTCTCTTGCTCCAGCTTGCTCCTCTCACTCCCATTCTCTAATGCAACTGAATCCCTGTTTCAGTCTCTACTTATAGGAACCCAAACTAAGATAACCATCTAACAAAACATATAGTCAAAGGAGGGAAAAGCATTCTTCTCTTCTTCATCAATAGCCAACTTGCTGTTCTAGCTCTAGAGTAGCTCCAGTATAAATGAGGTAGTTTCTAGATAAGAGGCTATGCAGGCAATGGCTGGCTGAGCACTGGAGATGACTGAAATGTATAGAGTTGTCAAGTTCCCCTGTGAGGCAACCCAGAAGCTTTCAGACATAATTGGCTGAGACTTGGAGAGGAGAGAGCAGAAGGTCCTGCGTAAGCAAGAGAGAAAATAAACCAGGATTATTAGTGCTGATGTGAGTTCATCTGTACTCTCAAATCAATGAGTATAAAACTTGGGTTATATTTTCATCCTAAGTAAGCCCAGTGATTTTGTTGTACAACTACTGGACCAAAGTATGTTTCTCTATATGAGGTCTAAGAGTGAAGGCACATAGTTCCTAATATTTCAAAAGAGCTACTGCCCATCTGTCTATCTATATCTATCTATCTATCTATCTATCTATCTATCTATCTATCTATCTATCTATCTATCTATCTTCAAGTCTTCTCAGAGGTCCCAGCAAATCCTGGTACAATGAGAAGTATTAGATCTGCTATTAAGGAGCACTTAAGCTTGCTATTCCCCATCAAGCTTCCAACTAACATCCTGCCTCCAGTCTTTATCCTCTAATCCATTCTCCAAACCTTGGCCAGATTGATCCTGCGAAACTTAATTCTTATCTTGTTACTGCTGTAGTTAAATTCTTCCTTTCTCTTTGACTACAAGTTAAAATTCAAACCTACTAGTATGGCATAAAAGGCCTCTTATGACATGGGCTTCAATTCCTTTCCAGCCTGCCCCCTCCTGGATTTCTGTTGGGTCTAGACCAAGCTATAGCCTGTTTGCTGAGCATATCAGGAATCTCACTCTGGTGGGCTTTCACACATGGTTTTCCTTAACTTGATGGGTTCTTCACATTCTGTCACTGGTAAACTTCTAATCTTCTTTCAGGATTCACTTTCACCCACCTCTTTATGGAATGTCTCCTGACCATGTTAATGTCATTTCTGCCTCAGGATCTAATATATACTCATTACATCCATTCTGGGCACACAGAACACACTGAACTTATATCTAATATAGGAATTGTTTGATGGATAAATGAATTAGAATGCATAACTCTTCTAGAAAACATGCCTAAACTCTGAAAGCAAGTACTCCAAATGAACAAACAAGAATTACACAACTTTGTTAAAGTGAAGAAAGCAAAACAGATTTGCTATGAACTTCAGAAAACATTCACTTTTTTATTCATGAAAAAGCTGGATATTATTGTTACTTTAAAGACCTGCTTCCCATCTACTATGCTTCCTTGATATTGCTTACAATATGAAGTGTGAATTGCAGAATTTAGGAAAATTTTGTGATTTTTTAATGGTATCAACAACATGGAGATAGACAATGTATCATATCAAATCCAGCTCAAAGGAGTGAATCTTTGCTTTCTTAATTTATATATTTTGTTCTCTTTCCAATTTAGGCCATACATGTCTCTATAACAGTGCACATTAATTAAAAAGAAAAGTTAAAGTTTTGGGCAAGAGATAAGATGTGGAAAGCTTCAGTGCTTTCTCTTTAGGGTTCTAAAATAGTCTCTGTGTTTTTGTTCTCTTGTGAAATACAGCCCATGTTAATCAATACTATATTATTGTCATCAAAAGAATATAGAGCTTTAAAATTTTTAACACATAGGATACTCTCTATGTATGTCCTCTTTTGAGTATCAAATCACCAAAATTGGATGACCACCAAAGGAACACGAAACCACCGTAATAAGTGGAGGAGGGTGAAGTATTATATATCTCAGTGGTTCTCTAATTTTATTATACTTAAGAATCTCTTATGCCTAAGATTTTTTTTTAATTAAATTCAGTTTTATTGAGATATATCCACATATCATGTAATCATCCATGGTGTGCAAGCAACCAATGTATGGTATGCGTAACTATATGAATGCCTACCATCATATTGTTATTCATTCATCACCCCAATCTATTTTTGAATATTTTCCTTACACCAGAAAGAATCAGAATAAGAATAAAAAATAAAAGTAAAAAAGAACACTGAAATCATCCCCCTATCCCACCCTATTTGTCATTGAGTTTTTGTCCCCATTTTTCTACTCATCCATCCATACTAGATAAAGGGATTGTGATCCACAAGGTTTTCACAGTCACACTGTTATCCATGGTAATCTACATTGTTATACAATCGTCTTCAGGAGTCCAGACTACCGGGTTGAAGTTTGATAGCTTCAGGTATTTACTTCTAGCTATTCCAATACATTAAAACCTAAAAAGTGTTATCTATATAGTGCATAAGAATGTCCACCAGAGTGACCTCTTGACTCCATTTGAAATCTCTCAGCCACTGAAACTTTTATTTCGTTTCATTTTGCATCCCCCTTTTGGTCAAGAAGATGTTCTCAATTCCACGATGCTGGGTCCAGGCTCATCCCCGGGAGTCATATCCTGCATTGCCAGGGAGATTTACACCCTTGGAAGTCGGGTCCCATGTAGGGGGGAGGGCAGCAAGATCACCTGCCAAGGTATGCCTAAGTTTTAATGACTCAGCAAATTTCAATTAAGAAAACTGAGTGTGGTCAAGAAGCTGCATTTTAAACAAATGCCCCAGATGATTCTTATAGAGGAGGAATTTGACCAGACTCTGGGCACTCACAGCTCTAACTATTCTCTAGTTATAAAAACTCTAAAAGCTCTGAGGAAAAAAAGGAATATAGGTAATCATCCTTACATGGGCAATGCAGGATTAGAACAAGTCAGTTCCATGGTTAATTGTCTTATTCTCTCCCTGCATAGAACATCAACTCACTTGCCCCTCTCTGACTTAGTTATATTCAGCTGGTGAAACCTTGGTCAAGTTCAACTTTCTGATTACTCCACAACTGCATCCATGTAGCAGAATGTGACAGAGAAAAAGTCAAACTGACAGCCACATGTTGACCGATCTTTCTCTTGGTCTGACCATGTCTGTGGCTTTCATCAAGCTAAGACTCCCAACAAAAACAATTCTGAAAGAGGGACAACATAAATGAAAGCTATGTACAAATGGTTTGAAGGCAATGTATTGCAACCAACAGAGGCAGGACTTGAGACGCTATAATCATTGACAGAAGGGAAGCAAAAGAACTGAGTGCTGCCCTCACTCTGGCTTTTCCACTGAGAATATTTTCCAATTTGTTATGTGAGGAAATAGAGCCCAGGAAGAAAGAGGCAGACATACTGGGTTGAGAAAGAAGAATGTGGGGACTTGAAGGATGAGATCCCATAGAAAATCTTTTTATGTTTCTTTCTCAAAAAATTCCCCTTTACTTTATCCCAAGCAGAAGCCATAAATGTTCACATCTAGGATCTTCCTTCAAGAAAGGAATTGCTGAGGAGTGCATTTAGCTGACAACTTTCAGCTGCAAACCTTCAGGATCTTCCTTAGCTTCTGAGGGAAGGCTATGTTCTTCCCCAGCTGACAACAGCCAGTGACTGACCACAGCGGGGGTTCTAGGGCCTAGCCATTTCTGTGCAATACCTACTCTAAAATTCTCTTACTCATCATTTTGCTGTTTATTGCCTCTTTATTATTGAGGTCAATAAATGACTCATGTTAAGTCACTCTTTTCGAAATCCTGACTAAACTATGAAAACAAATACCCCAAATGAAATAATCACAAAATGGTCATGTGCAGGGAGGGATAAGCTGCATGAGGGTAGGGACACAAGGCTCTTTGGTTCTCTTATGTATACAGTAGGGGCTCAATAAGTATTTACTGAATGAATGAAAGGCTTTAACCTAAAAGCTCTAAGGTGACAAAGAACAGATGATTATGGCCAAGGGAATCTGACCAAATATTCTACCCCTTATGCTTGAGCCATGGTCTTGTTTATTCCATTTAGCCTCCTCCCCTCCTGTTCACCTTCCTCAGTGAGCAACATCTGTTTTCTCTCCAGCTTTTTCAAATGTAATTTCTAGATGGATCATCAGTTTGGCACTAAACCTTCTTGAAGCTTCTAAATAAAGTAGTGTGGGATTTCAGCTGTGTCTATAAGTATTCAAGAAATAATAACCTTTTCCATAACTGCCAGATACATGATGTTTTTAGGAGGAAAAAAATGTAAATGGGAGCGTAACAAGCAACTTTATTCCAGGTTGAAATTGCACACTTTTTAAAACTCAGGGAACTTTAACATAATTTTAAAATAAGAACAACAGCAATAATTTCTCCTGATTTTTAGGACTGAAGTAAGGATTGAATGAGTCAACATGTGGAAGTCCGAAGCCTATTTCTTGGAACATCGGGGCTTCTATACATGCTTATGTTCCTTCCTTCCTTTCTAGTGGCATAGAGAAAGGGAGAACACCCTTCCCACCCCCCATACTCTTCTTCTCAGGGAAGCTTTCTCCGGATAATAATTTATTTCATTGCGCATGTCTCTTCCTTTGGCAGAATTTCTCTAGTTGTGTGAGTGCTTTACACTCATCACTAGTATGTAGATTTCCTTCATATCTTATCCTTGGAGTATGCTGTGGGCCTCCTATGGTTTTCCCCAATGTCTCTTTTCTTTGAACTTAGTATCACAGTAACATCACATTTTTTGTTTGTTTATTCATTCTTACAGTCAGATAGTCCTGTTATACACATTTATTGTGACCCTATTCTGTGTTTAGCTCTATTCTAAACTTTGGGGGTAGAAAGATTAAAGGGCATGTCTTCCAGGACTTTCTAGTCTAGGGTAGGAAAAAAACAACAGGTACATGAAATAGTATAAAGATCATGGAAGAACTGAAAAAATACAGTAAGACCCTAGGGGATTAAAAAGTATGAGCTTTCACCTGGGGCAATCATGGAAGACTCATGGAGGAAGATTGCTTTGAGCCACAATTTGAAGGGTTAGTAGTAATTTGCCAAGTGGTTGAGGACGGGAATCCTGTGGTGGGGAGTGAAGAATAAGGACAAAGGTATGTCGGTGTGAACAACCTGGTAAATTAGGAAACCTGCAAGTAAATCAGTGTTGGCTATAATTTAGGTAATATGCAGGATGATAGGGACGGGTCACAAAGGCCCTGAATCAGGGAGAAAGGCAGAGTAACAAAAAGAATGTATAGAGGTTGAAGAAAGCAACAGTGTTTGGGCAAAAGGCTTCACTTTGGGTTTCCTAATGGCACAGAAAAAGAGGACAACTCAGAACCTAACAGAAGACAACTGTCTCTGCTTCACTGGAAGATGCATGCTTTCCCATGTTTGAGCTCAGAAAGGTCATTCTCTTGTAGGTCTTTGCATAAAGGTCATTGAGTAATGGCGAGAGAGGCATTGTATTTGAACTTTTTTTTTTTTTTTTTGTAACAGATAATGCAGAAGGTTGTACTTAGAACTGATCATTTTATGTTCAGTCCCTCAGTGAAAGCTGAAGCATATTAGGCTGTCATTTTGTAATGTTAAAACCCAGAGGACTGGACCTGTAAGACTCATTCAGAAGACAGAGGCCTGTGTCTTTTCTTTCTTCGATACGTCTCAAGGTGCCTACAACAGAGATGAGGACACAATAGACTCTTTAAGATAGGCATTCTCATATGATTTTACTCTGACAAAACGAACTTTGAATTTGGCTTAGGTTTCCAGAGTTCTTTTTCAGGATAAATTTCATTTGTTCTGCTCTTAAAGCATGCTCTGAGCTGAGAATTATAAACTGAAGGAGAAAACACTGATGAGCAAATAATTGCCCAGACTCCTACTGAGATGTCTCAGTAGATATGGATTTGGTAATTGATGAATTGTCTGTCATTAGTAACTTCAGGATTCATATGTAAGGCTTAGAAAAATGTTAGATGCCTAACCACCTGTTACAGTTTGCTAAAGCTGCTGAAATGCAAAATACCAGATATGGATTGTCTTTTACAATGGGGGTTTATTCTTCACAGATTTACAGTTCTAAGGCCATGAAAATGTCCAAATTAAGGCATCAACAAAAGGATGCTTTCTCTGAGGAAACTGCCGATAGCGTCCGGTTCACCTCTGTTAGCTGGGAAGGCACGTGGCTGCGTCTGCTGGTCCTTTGCTCGTGGGTTGTGTTGCTTTCAGCTTCTGAATCCAGTGGCTTTCTCTGCTTAGCATCTCCAAACGTCTTGTTTCAATGGCTGTTTCCAAAATGTCTCTCAGCATTTTCTCTCTAACCATTTCTCAGCTCTCTTCAAAATGTCTCTGCCTTTTATCCTCTCATAGAGGACACTAGTAAACTACTTAAGACCACCTTGAATGGGTGAGGTCACATCTCCATGGAAATAATCTAATCAAAAGATCCCACCCTCAATTGGGTGGGTCACATTTCCATGGAAACAACCTAATCAGAAGGTCCCACCCACAGTAAGTCTGCACCCACAAGAATGGATTAAAATCACATGGCTTTTCTGGGGTACATAATAGACTCAAAACAGCACACCGTCTAATGCAGGTAGCAGCCAAGAAGCCAGAGTAGAACCACTGACTGTAAGTTTGTTGGGGACAGGAGCTTTCATAAACCCAGACCCAAAATAACTAGTTTTGAATTATTAAAAGAATTAATTCTTTCATTTCTGAGAATTTATACTGCAAAAGTGAATTATGGTTTGGGAAAATATGAATCCCCATCTTTAGCTAGCATTGGCAAAGCATTTTTCTCAAAGTGTAAATAATTTCATTTAACACTTATGCTTGCGCTAATATATAGGGATTATTACCTATACATTACAAATGAAGAAAGTGAGGTGCAGAGGCATGAAGTAATCTTCATCCATTTCACACAACCCCAGACTTCTGAATCTTAGTCATTTGTTCATTTTTTTTTTGGGTCATAGCTGTTTCCTTTAAGATACTTCCTTGGTTTTGAAGATTTCTAATAGATCTCTAGAAATAGGGATCTTGGCTTTCTGGAATGAGATGACACATGAGTCAGGAAACAGGAGGTGGACCCTGTGACTTCTTAATGTCTTTTCATTTTCTTAAACTACTTGGCTCTTCAGTATAACTTAGCGGTTTCCCTGGCATTGGGTTAACTTTGACGATGACATCAAAGGTGAAGGTGGTTTTCTTAGTTTGTCAGGGCTATTGTAACAAAGTGTCACAGATTAGTTGGCTTAGACAACAGAAGTTTATTGTCTTACAGTCTGGAGGACAGAGGTCTGAAATTGATGTGTTGGCAAGGCCATGCTTCCTCTTAAGGGGAGAATCCATTCCACGCCTCTCCCCTGATTTCTGGTGGAGGGTCAGAAAATCCATGATGTTCCCTGGCCTGTGGCAGCATCACTCCGTCTCTGCCTCCATCTCATGGTCCTGTCTCTCTCTTTCTCTCTGTCTCTCTCTGTGTCCAAATTTCCCTTCTTTATGAGGACATTGTTCATACTGGATTAGGGTCCACCCTAACATCTTCAAAGATCCTATCGACAAAAACATTCACATTCACAGGACTTTGAACATGTCTTTCCGAGAAACACAATTCAACTCATAACATGTTGCATCCAACTTTGTTGCACATGGTTAATGTCTCTAGTAGCTGCCTGGTCTCCTACCTTTTCTTCTATTTCCCTGGAGAAGGTGAATACTCGTTTTAGAGAAACCGGACTCTAACCCAAAGTGACCCTGAAGTCTGAGCTGCATATTAATCTTTATCAATGATAGAAAAACACTTTGTTCTTAAAAGTTCACTTATTCCTTTTTCTTGTCCTTGAAGACATCCTATTTGAAGCAGCAGGGAACAGAGGAAAGCTAACACAGTTTGTTCTTTGGATTTCTACCAGTCCAATTTTCTATTACTTTCTAAAAATAAGCATTGTTGAAAAAGACCATGAAGGACCTCTGATTTTGTTACTCCATCAGAAGTTGTAATACGCAGGAGAAGTATGTGCCTGTGAAAGCTAAACCATTAAGGTATATTGAGCAGAAGTCTCTCAGTTTGCTGTCATTTGAATGTCACAACCATCAACATCCACAAAATCCTGAATAAATAACACTGTAAACAGGAATTTTTCTTAACATTATAGGGTGGTGAATTATCTTTTCTCCTTCTCCAATTCCTCTCTAATGGTCTTTGTTTCTTCTTTTGTGTTTGGTCTCTCCCTTTCTCTCACACATAAGCACACATCTTTTTCCATCTCTATAGCTTAGTCTGTTAGTCTTACACAAGTGTATTTGCTTGAATGAATGGTCAAACAGATGTTGGCTTCTATATTGTGAAGCATTAAAAAAAGAACAATAAATTTATAGCTAGGGCAAATCTATTTTGCTCCAACACTGACAGCCCCTGAAAATGTATGTTCCATTTGGGTCTCAAGACACATTTTGTTTTCATCTAGATGGTCAACAGATTTTAACTTTCAGATAGGTTCAGATTCTTCCACTGAGAATCTCCAATAGTTCTCAGAAATAAAGCCAGTGAATATTTCCATTTCAAATATTTGAAAAGCCTTTTTAAAAAATGTATTCATATTTTTGCTTGCAATTTTTAACAGTTGCCTATCATCTGCTTCATCAGAGGCAAAATGTAGTTACAAATGGTTTCTGGTTATTGTCAATAAGAATTATCCCTCACCTTGGGCCAAGAGAGAATCACGTTCTAGGGTGTTCGCAATGGATAAAGTTGCTGCTTAAGGAGAAACAGATATCATGACTTGATTGTACTTGGAACTGTCTGAGGATGGACATAAAGAGAGCACATGTATACACACACATACACACATATACACTTCTTACATGTCTGCCTCTTCTTTACAGCATTCCAGTTCAGCCTGCCAGGTCTCGAGCTATTCCTCACCTAATAGAGGGGGCTTTGAAGTCCTCCAGTTGGTGATGCCTGAATTAGTTATGCAACTATAGTCCATTGCCTTGTAAGTGTGAGGTTAGCATCTGATGCCCAGCCAGCAGTAACATCCCCTGACCCAGACTTTTAGATCCGTAAAGAAAGGCTGGATTTCAGTCTTGGCTTACTCCATGGTATTCCAGTTTTTCCCATTAAGTCTGGAGCCCTGCTGGAGCAATAATTAATTTATTGTATGCCAAAATTCTGACTCGCTCATTCTAGAATCTTTTATTTAAGAGCCAGAATCTGTCCTATATTCTTGACTGTAGCTCAGTCCTCTCAATCAAAGCTCTGCCCAGTCCTGGCTTCCCATAGCTGATGTTGACAGGTTCCAACATAGTATCCTATATCTTCATTCCCACCTCCATCAATATTCCAACTTCTACTCCAGTCTTCAGCCTCATCCTCAATCCTTATACCCATTTTTTTGTATCTTCAACCGGTCCCTGTCTTCTTCTTCATCTCTTCCATCCACTCATCCACTCTACCATCTCAACTCTATCTACCAATACCCATTTTAGGCTGCTGTGTGCCCAGCTACCTCAACCTCCGCCCAGGTCTTAAGTCATAGGACTCCTCAGTGTGCTAACTTATTCCAAAATTCCAAACCAGACAGTTTAGCATTCACATACAGATACCAACTGATAGATACAAAGTAACATTTAAATGGACTGAGCAATAGATAACCAGAATGCTGATTAGGTCTATTCTAGCTTCCTCAATTATGCTTCTCTGTCCAAACCCCAGGCCCTTTCCTTTTCCTTCTGTGTCCTCTCAGTTGCACTTCTTTCTTAGCCCTGTCTTTGTTCAGATATATAAAATATAAATTCCTAAGTTTTCCTTCTCCTAAGATCCAAACCTCTCTGCTTGACTGACATTTTCACTGCTCTTTGCCCAAACCTGAAGTTGCAAAAGAAACACACTTCTTATCAATCAATGGTTTGATAAGAATTTGGCTCATTTGGGCTTGAAAAGGAATTTGGGGATAACACTGAGATGTGTTTCTAAAATTAAGAATTTGGGGATACCTGGCAGGTCAAGAATATCTTATTATATATACTGATTTACAGATGTGTACCTTACACATTTCTGCTAACTGTGCTGTAGTGTGCCAGTTAGCGTTTACTATTAATTATAAGGCATCAGAAAACTGTGTAGAAAGTCCAAAAAAAAAAAAAAAGTAATAATGAATTTTGGTTTAATAGAATATGCTCAAGATAGAGCATTGTGATTAGTTGGCAGAGAAAGAGATAAAGAGAACTGCTAAGAAAGCCATTTATTAGATCATAAATCTAACCCAAATGACGCCTTGGGGTTCCACCCCAATGCATCAGATATCCTAATTTCAGAAATGCAAAGATTATAGGATTAAAGCAAAAATGAAATATTGAAAGAATATTAAACAAAACCTGATGCACTATTAATCTCAACTTTCCTTTGAGAGTCATGTTTCAGAAGGAGGTAGAAAAGAACTTCCCAAAGGAAGCGCTTATGGCTGGGAGCCTGTTCAGCAGGAGCAAACAAGCCTTGCTTACTGTGTAGATGTTATGGAAGGGAGCCTCCTATCTCTGCTCTCTCTGACTCACAGGAAACACTGACCTTGCCACAGCCAGGATATATCAATGTTGTTCATAATCACAGCTCCCATCACACTACTGCCACCACAGTTCCTGTAAACTGAACTTAGAAACACAGGACAAATTATGCAATTTGTGTGGTACACAGAAAGCAGCTGCTGTGGAAAGTTAACATTAATAACAGCCTCATTATAAGTTTAGCTTATTCTAAGCTACATGGAATCTTGACTTTCTTACCAATTTATTATATTCTTTATTTTGAAGATTATTTAAACTTATTAGAAGAAAGTGGGCTTTATAAATAGCAAAGGTATCGTATAAAAAAGTGAAAAGAATGGCACTGTACAGAATCCCATGATTTGCACAAATGCTTCATGTCAATAAAGAATCATCAGTACTCATCAAATCTGCACTGAAATTTCCAAGGACTGAAAATACAAATTCCAGCTGTCCAATTTCAAGTCAACACAGCTTGTTTAAATTCAACCCTTTGACATAAAACAACTTGAAATTTATTGAATGCCTTTAAGCTGGCAGTTTAGACTTGTCAGATACATGTAGAGCACAACTGGGCTGAGAAAATCCAACTTCTGTCATCAACAAAGGTTAGAATCAACCAAATTTTCTTTTCTAGGCCTTCCAATCAGGTTCCTATTCAATGCACTGTTTGGTTCCTGACATTACTGAGATTCATAAGGCTCCAATTTTGTGCCACACTGGGGTCATTTTCCCCCCCAATATAACCTAGAATTGACTTATTTGTAGAGCTTAATAAGGTTCCCTTGAAAAGTCGAGAATTTCAATCATTATTTGCCTCCTTGGATATGAAAATATTCTAGACAAGTGAAAATCTTTCAGGCAATTAGTTGTTAAAAATATTCTGAATTTTCTGTTCTAAAGTTAAAGACTCACTAGGTATCATGATTCTTTCCTCTATCTTATTTCTTGATCTTGAGGCTCCTGGCTTCCTTTTGTCCTCTGATTCATCCTTTAGAATATGAATCTTTGGAAATAGTATTTCTATTTTTTGTTTAGTTCAACAAACCTATTCTTAGTACTTACTCTGGACCAGACCTTGAGTTAGATCCTAACAATAAAGAAATGGAATAATCCCTATCATCATGAAGCTCATGGATTGTCAGAACAGCTGAAATAATAAGGTCTAGCAACAAGAAGACTCTAGGAGAGGAGAAGTAAAGATGGCAGCTCTCTTGTGTAACAGTGGTGGTTGCCCCAACCCCATTACTTATTTAGGTTATGAAAGTATCCATCTTCCTTGAGGAGGGTGGCAAGCAGTTTCTAGAGATGATTATATATTCCCAAACATCATGCTATGTAGACAGATCCTCCTTTCTTTTTATCTGCCTTGGCCAAGCCCCTGACATATACAGACATGTTATGCACTGTCAGTTATATCTCTTCAGTGACTTTCAATGCCATAAATATCATTGAGTATGTACTGTGTACTGTGGAGTATGTTCCATGTGCTGTGTTAACACTGAAGAATAAGATAGGCAATGTGCTTTCTTTCATAAAGCCTATAATTTGGTAGTAGAGACAGAAAATGAACAAATACAGGAAGAAAAGAATTACATAATTAAAGTTTTTAATTTGTTCTATGAAGGTAAAGGACAAGGTACAGCAATTGAAAATGAATGATGTTATTTAGAATGTTAAGGAATAGCTTCTCTAATCGGGAAATATAATGCGAGACTTGACAGATGAGGAGCAAGTCTTATGAAGCAATGGAAGGGCAGTGTTTCTGATAATGGGAAGGAAGGCAGAGTGAGTGGAGGAGAGCAATTTTGGATGAGAGTGGTAAGAAATGAGATTGGATGTTTAGGTGAAAAGCTTTGTAGAACCTGGCAAGAAATTAGGATTTTATTCAAGTCAATGGGAAGACTTGAAATGTTTTAAACTTATCATATGTCATACTACATGATTTACATTTTTAAAAAGACCCTTCTAACTGCTTTGTTAATGGATGACAGTGGGTGGTAAGCATAGAAGCAGTTGTAGTATTCTAGGTTGTTGCAGCAGTCCAGCAAAAGATGTTAGTGGCTTGTCCTAGGGTAAGGATCTTGGGAATTCCAACCCTAGAAAACTAGGATTTGACAATTTGCTCTATGTAGTCTGTTTTTCATGTCATAATATATCCCAACTTTTCCAACAAAACTGACCTTCATAAATCCATTTATTTATTCAACCAAATTAGGGACCTCTACTATGTACTTGTTACTGTACTAGTGGGGAGTGTGCCAGTCTGAAAGTATTATGTATCCCAGGAAAGACTATGTTCTTTAATGCAGTCTTGTGGGAGCAGATTTATTATGGGTGGGATCTTTTGATTAGGTTGTTTCCATGGAATTGTGACCCACCCAACTGTGGGTGAGACGTTTTGATTAGGTTATTCCCATGAAGGTGAGACCCAGCCCATTCAAGGTGGTTTACTTACTGGAATCCTTAAGAGAACTCAGAGGCTAACATAGACCCACAGACACAGACATTTGGAGATGTAGACAGAAAAGATGTTTGGAGATGCTAAGCTGAAAGATGAAGCCCAGAGTTTGCCCCCGAGAAGCTAAGAGAGGACCCCCAGATACTTAGAGAGATACACCCTGGGAGAACAAGAAGGAATGCACAGGAGCTGAGAGAGAGAAGCTAAGAGAGACAGAAGCCCACAGACATTTTGGAGAAAGCATTCTGAAACCAGAACCCAGCAACAAAGGACCAGCAGATGTCAGCCACATGCCTTCCCAGCTGACAGAGGTGTTCTGGATGCCACTGGCCTTTCCTCAGTGAAGATATCCTCTTCTTGATACCTTAGTTTGGACACTTTTATGGGATTAGAGCTATAAATTTGTTATCTAATAAATCCCCTTTATAAAATCTAATTCATTTCTGGTATTTTGCATAATGGCAGCTTTAGCAAACCAGAATAGGGAGGTATAAAAACAACAGAAATAATCTCCGTCCTTGCATTATTAAAACTCACACTCAAATGTAGGAAGATACAGACCCAAAATTTACAGTATAGTGTAACAAGTACAATAAGGAGGTCTTATGAAAAATGAACCAGTTTTATGGAAGAGGGGGGTGTTTGCCACCAAGAAATCATACTCTACACAGGGCTAATTATCTAATGTCTTAGTTTGACAGCACTGCTGTAAAAAAGTACCACAGACTGGTTGGCTTAAACAACAGAAATTTATTATCTCATGTTTCCGGAGGCTAGAAGTCCAAAATCAGTGTGTCAGTAGGGCCTTGCTTCCTCTTAAAGGGGAGAATCCATTCCATGCCTTTCCCCTGGCTTCTGGTGGGTGCTGGCAATCTATGATTTTCCTTGGCTCTTGGCATAATTCAATCCCTGCCTCTATCACATGGCCATCACTCTGTGTCTGTATGTCTCTGTCTTACTGTCTGTGTCCAGATTTCCTCTCTTATAAGGATACCAGTCATATTGGATTAAGGTCTCATCTTAACTAATAATATCTTCAAAGCTCCTATTTACAAATATGCTCAGATTCAAAGGAGTGAGGGTTACGACTTGAACATGTGACTATGGGGGGCACAATTCAATCCATGACACTAGTACAGGGCTGTGTCAACTGAAAGCTATTTTACTAATGGAAATCCAGGGATTTCTTATAGTAGGCTTTCCCATTGATACAAGTACCTTGGAAGTCTCAAGTGTCTAATATTCCAAGAATGTTGGGAGCCACTGGGATGCAAATAGACTCAACTATTACCGCCTTCACTTTTGAGCTTGGAGTAAAAAAATGATAACTGCTGACCTAGAAGATTATAAAGTGATATATTATTACAGTTACAGAAAGGAAGTGATACACTAAAAGTTTTTATGGTAGAGGTTTACTGGAAGTCTTCAGAATTTCAGGAGATTATTGGTCTAATTATCGCATTGAGAAGTTTATCTTATGAACAAAGGAAAGGCACTCAGAATTCAGTGATTTATCTCAAGAAGATAGCTTGTCAGAGAAAGAGAAAAAGGCTCAAGAGAATGAATAACTGTTCAATCAGTGGACACCCTGATGCCTGATAAGGGATACCAGAGCTCCAGTATGACTCGAGGACCTACCACTTTCCCTATATAATCCTGAGGATGAGGACCTAAAATATTTACTTGAAGCCCTGGCAGCCAAAATAGATTTTCTCCACAGTCCCACCTCTCTCTCTCTCTCATTTTCTCTGTCTCTGTCTCATATAGTCCAGACTTAATTTTTTCTACTACTGAATCTTTAAGGGAAAGAATTATTATCAATGTTAAATTAAATAGAGGCAATTAGCATGGGCTTCAGAACCAGACAGATTTTGGTTTGCATCATTGGTTCTGCTGCTTAATAACTGGCCAAATGACTAAAACTCTTATCACTCTCAGTTTTATGAATCAGTCAAGTGGGGATAAAGATTCTGATTATAGGGACATTGTGGGGATTAAAATAGATAACAACTGTGAAATGCCTAGTTTGTTGCTTTGTACATGGCAAAACCCAACAAATATTAGATAGAAAACTGCCATTGAATTTGGGCACAGCTTGTGGCATTTAGTAATCTATATGCTCCATTTCTCTGGACTTTTGGTTCTCTTTGGACTTCTTAGACATTGGCTCTTTTGAAATCCATTCTTAGTTTCCTCCCATCCAAACCTTTATTTTGAAAATTTTCAAACATAGGGAAAAGTTGAAAAACTACACCAATGACTATCTGTATACCCTCTGTCTAGATTCAACAATTACCATTTTGCTTATTTGTTTTAACTTCTTGTGTACTTTTGATGTTTTTTTGCTTAAGCATTTGAAAGTTGAAGATACCAGGGGACCTAACCCTAAATACTTCAACATGCATTTTCTAAGAACAAGGATGTTCTCTTTCATTACTTTAATGACATTATCACTCACAAGAATATTAACATTAATCCACACTGTCACTTAGTATCTGGTTCATAGTCAACATTTCTCAGTTGTCCTAAAATGTCTTTTATAGATGTGTTTCTTTTTTCTTTGAAGCGGCATCCAATCAAGGTGCATACATTGCATTTGACTATGTCTCTTTTGTCCCTTTCTTCTAGAACTACTCTTTCCACTTTTTCCCATGGCATTTTGGACAGTGTTCTTGAAGAATTCCCCAACCTCTGTATTTTTCTGGTTAAAATGCATTCCTCTGACTCAACACCATATTTCCTACTCACTGTCCAAAAAACCTTTGAATAATTAAGATATGCCATGGAATAATTTTTCCAATTAAAAAACAAGCAAACAGTAGTTTGGATAAGAGTGGCTCAGGGTTATCTAAGAAATAATTAGAGCAGCTAGATCAAGAAGTTAACTGTCACCTTGGCTTCCTTGCCAATCCAGCCCTCTGCTTTTGGCCTTTACCTAGCTGACAGAGGATTTTCCCAGACCAGAACAGGCTCAGGTCCCAGAGGGAAGAAATATTCAGTATCTGGTTTCCCTGAGGGTGTGTCTTAGAAAATTGCTCCACCCTGTGATGCCTCAGGTCACTGTGCTTTTCTGCCCAGCAGGTGATGCCTGTTAGCCTATAATTCTTGACTGGTGTGAGGAGGTATGGCCGTATTCCCCCAGGCTCTGGGGTCTGGTTCTGAATGGAAAGGGCCCCACCCCTTTCCTCTTAGAGAAGATAGACCCCCTAGGGGGAGGTCATTAGCATTTCAATGGTCTCTCTCTCTCTGCTTGTGCTGTCTCCACCCTTTTCTGAGTCACAGCCCTGGAAACTGAAAATGACTGGGGCTTTCTCCACTGAGCCGAAAAAGAAACAGATAGTCCCCTTCAGACCCAGTCCAAGGCGACCCTCCGGCTCTCCCAGGTCAGTCGTCACCCAAAGCCTCTGTCTGTTTTTTGGGGATTTGTACTTGTAGTGAGCAGTTCACACTTGCTACTTAAAGCCCCAGTTGGAGCTCAGCTGAGCTATATTTGCTTGCTGGGAGAGAGCTTCTCTCTGGCACCATGAGGCTTTGCAGCTCAGGCTATGGGGGAGGGGTCTTGCAACTTGGATCCGCAGGTTTTACTTACAGATTTTATGCTGTGTTCTTGGGCATTCCTCCCAATTCAGGTTGGTGTATGATGAGTGGACAGTCTCGTTTGTCCCCCTGCAGTTATTCTGGATTATTTACTAGTTGTTTCTGGTTTTTTTTAGTTGTTTCAGGGGGGCTACTTAGCTTCCACTCCTCTCTATGCCGCCATCTTGCCCAAGCCCCCTGACAAAGGATTTTAAGTATAACAGGTCTGTGAGTATGGTCAGTAGAATCCAGCTTGCTCATTTGTCTTAGAGTAGTTGAGATGGCAAGGCATATGAAGGCATATGAAGGCATGTGGTCTTTATGAGACAAAACCTGGCTTGTATGTTTGAAATCATCACATGTGGGTCAGAATTCATGTCCATTATTGACTTTTTATGTGGCCTTGGCATGATTCCATATTCATCTGAGTCTCACTTTTTTGTAAAATGGGGATAATAATGGTCACTCCTAAAGGTTTTTTATCAATATTTAATGAGGTAATAAACACAGATATAATGCATATGTATAAACAGATAACAGACTATAAGCACATTCAGGAAATGGTGGATTTTCCTTTTCAACATTTCTTTGTGTTAAATTAAATATAACATAAAATTTGCCATTTTCATCAGTTTTAAGTATGCAATACAGTGACATTACTTATATTCACAATATTGTACAGCCATCACCACTATTTTCAAAATGTTTTCCCATCTCAAACAGAAACCCTGTGTCCAATAAACAATAATACCACATTTCTCCCTTTCCCTGATGTCTGTTTTGGTTCTTATTTTCAGTTATTTTGTATTCTCTTATCTGGTGGTTTGGAGCTGTATGTACCCCAGAAAAACATGCTCCTAAACTTAATCCATTCCTGTCTGTGTGAACACATTGTAAGTAGGACATTTTAATGAGGTTACATCAGTGAAGGTATGACCCACCCCAATCAGAATGGGTATTAATCTTATTACTGGAGTCCTTTATAAGCAGAATGAAATTCAGACAGACAGAGAAAAAGTCATGAGAAGCAAGAAACTGAAATTCAATGAAAAATGGAAGAGAATGAAGAGGCCACCATGTGTGTTGTCAAGTGACAGATCCAATGATCAAGGATCGCCAGCAGCCAGCCCCAGAATGCCAGTCTTTGGGAAGATAGCATTGCCTTGATGGAGCCTTGAGTTGGACTTTCTGTTAGGCTCAAAACCATGAACTAAAAGTTTCCCATTGTGTAAACCAGCCCATTGCATGGTATTTGCTTGAGGAGCCCAGGAAACTGAAACAGATTTTGGTACCAGGTAAGTGGGGTACTGCTAATGAAAGTACCAGAAAATGTAAAAACAACTTTGAAATTGGGTAATGGACAGAGGCTTGAAGAATTGTGGAGGCTCAAAAATGAGTGAGAGCTGTAGGGAAAATGTATATTATCTTAGAGAATACGTAATTTATCACAAACAGAATGTTGGCAGAAATATGGATGTTAAAGGTAGTTCCAGTGATGTGATGCCTTAGAAGGAAATGATAGATGTATTTTTATTGGAAACTGGAGGAAAGGCATTCCCTGTTTTTAAATGGCAGAGAACTTGACAAAAATGCATTCTGATGTTGGATGGAAGGCAGAACTTGAAAGTAATAAACTTGAATATTTTGTTGAAATTTCCAAGCTAATTTAATTGTGGGATGTTCAGGCTGGTTTCTCCTTTCAGCTTATAATAAAATGTGAGAGGAAAGGTATAAGCTGAGAACTGAACTCTTGGGCACAAAGAAACCAGGAATTGATGATTTGGAAAATTCTGAGCCTATCCAGATATTGTGCTCTGAGACTAGAGTCAGAAGGGGCTCAGTGCTGGACTTCCCTGAGCCTCCAGAAAATGAGTCCCTGGAGAATAGAGCTCCATGTGAGGATTAACTGAACATAAATTTAGTCAGCCATTTCAGTGGAAGCCAGGATTGGAAATGCAATTATGCAGGAACGACCTGTGAAAGTTATATTTTCTGATGGTTTGGACTCCTGTGAACTATATGCAAAGACAAAAGTTTATTGCAAAATTTGTATGATCCAGTGCCATCCTGGTCTGAAAGGGACAGAGAAGGGATAAAATGAAGGAAGAGTGACTTTAAGCACAGAACCATGGAAGCTGAGGTTTGAACCAAAGTTATCTCCTCAGGCCAAGAGTGTAGGCCCACCCATTCCATGAAATGTCAAAAGGGCAGATCCACTCAGGCTCTTGGAGGGAGGGGATGGGCCTTCCACCCTGTTGTTCAGGGAGAGTGCTGCCACCCCAATGCCTGGAGATAGTGGGGCCTGTGTGCCAGCATTCATGGAGAGCCTGGCCATCCCAATGCTGAGAGAGGGTTGGGGCCTGTGTGTTCTGGCATTTGTGTAGAGCATGGCTACCATCAGGTGCTTGGAGAGGATGGAGCTGGTCTCCCGGCATTTGTGGAAAGACTGGCTGCCAAATGATGCTCAGAGAGGGTGGGACCTTCACCCCAGGGTTTGGTGAAAGTATGGCTGCTTCACAGGCAGTTGGAAGGGGTGGCACTCCTGCTCCATCAGGCCTGGAGGACAAAACATCAATCCATAGATAACTCTCAGAATAGTTTGGGACCCATGACCCATGTTTTTCTACCACATTTTCCCTTCTGGAGTAGGAATATTTATTCTGTGTCAGTCCCTCCTTTGTATATTGAAAACAGATAATTTGTTCTCTAGGTGTCACAGGTCCACAAACAGAAGAGAATTATGCACCAGGATAGACCACACCCATAACCGATTTTGATGATACTTTGTACTTAGCATCGTTTCTGAAATTACTTAAGGCTTTTGGGATGTTGTGATGGAACGAATGTGTTTTACATGTAGAAAATACATCTTTTTGAGGCCCACAGGATGGAGTGTAGTGGTTTGGTGATATGTGCACCCCAGAAAAAAACATGTTTTTAAACTTAATCAATTCCTGTGGGTGTGAATTCATTGCAAGTAGGAACTTTTAATGATGTCTAGTGTTCTTTCGTTTCAGCCTGAAGAATTCCCTTCAGCACTTCTTGTAGTGTAGGTCTGCTGGTAACAAACTTCCTTAGCTCTTTTTTTTTTTTTTTTTTTTTTTTTTTAACTTGGGATGTCTTGATAACTTCTTGACTCTTGAAGGATAGTTTTTCTGTTTATAGAATTCTTTGTTGATTTTTTTTCTTTCAGCACTACTGCCCCTGGTCTCAAGGGTTTCTGATAAGAAATTAGCTGTTAATCTTATTGATGAGCCTTGGTATATGATGAGTCACTTCTCCCTTGCTCCTTTTAAGAATCTCTGTTTGTCTTTGTCTTTTGATAATTGACTGTAATTTGTCTTGTTGTGGATCTCTTTGTTTTTATCCTGCTTGGAGTTTGTTGACATGCTTAGATATGTAGATTCATGCCTTTTATCAAATTTGGGAAGTTTTTGGCCATCATTTATTAAAATATTCTTTCTACCCCTTTTTCTCTCTTCTCCTACCAAAACTCCCATAATATATATATTGGTCTGCCTGATAGTGTTCCACAGGTCCCTTAGGCTCTGTTCTCTTTTCTTCATTCTTTTTTATTTAGGTTTCTCAGACTGGTAATTTCTACTGTACTATCTTAAAATTCACTGATTCTTCTACCTCCTCAAATTAGTTGCTGTACCCTTCTAGTGAATTTTTAATTTCAGTTATTGTACATGTTTCAGCTTCAGAATTTCCGTTTGTTTCCTTTTTATAATTTCTTGTCTTTATTGATATTCTCACTTTGTTCACACACCATTTTCCTAGTTTCTTTTAGTTTTTATTTATATTTTCATTTAGCTTTTTGAACATAGTTAAGACAGTTGATTTAAAGTCTTTGTCTAGTAATTCCAATGTCTTTCTCAAGGAAGGTTTCTGCCAATTAATGTTTTTTCTTTAATGGGCCATACTTTCCTGTTTGCTTGTATTATTTGTTTTTTTTTTAATTGAAAACTGGTCATTCAAATATTATAATGTGGTACCTCTTGAAAACAGATACTTCCTGTCCCAGGTTTGCTGTTCCTGATTGATGAAGTTCAGATAGTGCTTTGACAGAGATTTCCTTGAATGCCAGGAGTTTAAAAACAAACAAACAAAAAATACCTCTCTTAGTCTTTATGGTTTGGCTCTGTGCTAGGGCACTCCTCTAACACTAAACCAGACTACTTACAATTCTGCTTCCAGCTTCATTTACTGCTTGTACTGAGCCTACTGATCAGCCATGGTGAAAGTTTAGAGTCTTCTCATGTCTTTCTGAACATGCTGTCCTGGCAATATACATAGCTTACTAAATTTTCTTGTATACATTAGCAGTTTGAATACCCTAATTTCTCTGGATGTACTGAAGGATCAGTCAGGAGAACTAACTAGGTTCTGCTTCAACTCAAGGACTCAATGATTTATTTAAACATCTTGTGAATTTCATGTCCTCCCCTTCTCCTAAGGAATATAGAAGGTTAAAAAGAGAATGTCTTCCCTGAGATAAGAAGCTGGATTAATAAATTTTTGATTTGTTACCTTATTGAATATTTTAGGATCCAGTGTGCATTCAGTGAAAACAAGGCCTCCTTAAAGTAATTTAGAAATACACGAAGTTTCCATTATGACAAGAGAATTGTAAATCCCTTTGAGTTATGCAGGGAAGAGTAAATATCTAATTATTTTAGCCTAATCATTGTCATATCTTTTCATCTACCAATACCCTAGTCATTTCTTATTGTCTTTTTCACCCTACCCACATCAAATCTTTTAAAAAGTGATCCTTCTGAGTTCAGCAGAGATAAAAGAGGCTTAAGCATAGAAATAACAGAAGTCCCTGCACTTCATGGGGATTATGAATGGAATTAAAATGGCTATTTAAAATGAAGCCACAGCTCAGAATTTGGGAATGACAAAGTTATTTATTCACTGAAAGCCTGGACACTAGTTAGGTTGTTATTAATCACAGCTGATTCACTACTGTGATAGGAAAACTCATTTGCAGCTGGCAAACTATTGGGTTTTGAAGTCTCTAACACAGTACTCTTTTTAAAGGCAATGCCTGGACATGGCAAACAAGTCTAGTTTTTCAGAACTTTCTAAAATGAGATATAAAGTTATCAGTTTCTGCCACTTCATCTCCCACACCTCAGTGCCACACCTCAGATATAAGCACCATTAATCATTTTCTTTATTTATTCTTTTAGTGGTTACCATGATAATTTTATATGTTTTTATTTCTGCTCACGTTTCTTGAGAGTTACAAACTTTAGACAGCACCAATCGACTCTATGCAATCCAAGATCAAGAGTGTAGGAACATTTTTATTATATTATACTTCACCTTCATGCCTGTCTACTTCAATTTTCTGAATTATATTATTTATGTTCTTCTAGTAGTTACCTGTATAACTAGAAATGATAAATATTCACAGCTGCATTTCTGGATTTATCAACTTTAGAGAATACCTTTGAAGGGAGAATGGCTTAGTTCATTAGTAATTCCTTTTATTTCCATCCTTTCAGCTACTAGCTTTTGTTGTTGTTGTTTTAATGTAACTTTCATATTGTCAAAGTTTATAATATTTAAATAATTCTCCCATAGCAATAATTTTATTTTCTGAATTTTGTCTAAAGGCTGATTTTCAAAATTGAAATTCTCAAAAAGTGAGTATTACTTATTTTGAACCAAGTAAAGTGATTGGCTCCAAAAAGGAAGAATTGTAATTATAGGTCATTAAATCCTGCTGCCTCCATTCCCAAAATACCCAAGTGTGAAGGCCCAATTGATTCTGCTGCACTGAATGATTTATTAGTTTTTTTGTTCATGGTTTCTCAGTCCTGTTCATTTGTACTGTTTCTTGTACTCACATTGTCTTCCTCCTTTTACATGCCTCTCCCCTTGGAGTACTTCCTTGAGGGTTCTATTTTTTAACATGGATCGTCTGATTTTTATATTTTATGTGATCTTGAATACCAAAATTATGTTGCCCAATACTTAATAGTTTGTTGGAATAGATTTCAAGGTTTGAAAATCAGAAATTTGAAGAAAACAAAAATGATTGTTGCATTGTCTTCTAACATTCATTATTGCTTATGAGAAATTACATGTTAGTTTGATTCTCCCTCCTACTATGGAAACTTTTATAATTTTCTTTTTACTTGAGGACTTCTTAAATTCACTGAGTGTTTCAATGTGCAGATTTTTCTTCCTCATTAATTTTGCTAGCCATTTGAATCAGTCTGAAATTGTATTGCTTCTTTTTCAGTTCAAGGAAACCGTCCTCTACTTCATTTTCTTTGTTTTTGTCATTGTCTTCTTCTTTTTTTATCAATACCATTTTTTTGTTATTATTACCTTAATTGCCTTCCATTCACTCTATTCTCTACTTCTTGAAATGCCCATTAGATGAATATTTGACATTTTGTGTCAAGTATTTTCCACCCTGGTTGGGTGGGATGTACAGAGGTAAAGACAGGGTGAAATTGAACTGGGACCTGGACTCTTTTTCTAGATATCCCCTCCCTGTCTGTACCTGTGTTGTCTCAGCTACAGGCCAGAGTAGCTGGGATCTTGGTATTTGTCCCACACATTCCCTTGACTCTCATTTGAGGTCTTTAACTTGCCTGTGTTCACTGGAGGAATCCCCAGTGTGTTAGACGTGATTCTCCAGAGAAACAGAACTGACAGGATATTAAGAGATTTATTATAGAAATTGGCTCTCATGACCATGAGGATTCCATCGACTAGGCTACAAACTGAAAACATCTGTAACAGTGATTATGAAATCTAGCATGTTGGAACTCTGTAGCGCAGGCCATAAGCTGTAAACTCAGTTCAAGGTCAAGTTATATGCCATAGGAGAAGCTGGCTGGCTGAAGTAGAGGCAGAAATTCTTTCTTACTTCTGAAATCCTCAGTTCTTGTTTTTAAGACATCCATTTGATTCGATGAGATTTCCCATATTGGTGAGAGCAATATCCTTAGTTGATTGTAGATGCAATCAAATTTAGATGCAATTAATTGATTATAAATGCTAATCCATCTGTGAAATAGCCTTACAGTACAATCAGGCCAGTGCTGCTCGATCAAAGAACTGGACACCCTAACCTAGCCAAGTTGGCACATGAACTTAGCCATCACACTCAGGTTTGCAGTCTGCTTTAAGAGGAAGGAGATACCTCTGTGCACTCAGTTAATGGGCATTTCCTGTGTGCCAGGCCCTGGCAGGAGGATAGCTCTCTGGAAGTCATACTTGAAAAGGCCTCATCTGCATCTCTCATCAGCCACATTTGGTTTTCAAGCAGGGTCTTCCATCAGGGAAGAATGCTGTCACTGCCTTTCATGAATCATTGAGAAGGAAAGCAGAAGAGTTGAAAAGTTGGCAGTCATGATGACAATAGGCTATTACAAGCAGGTTCAGAGTTTTCTTTTTTTAAGTTTCTTACCCCTGACTGTTGTTCATTTGATCAGAATGGGGTCCTCCCTGATATTGATTTAATTCTTCAGAGAAATGAAAAGACATTTAAAGGGCAAGCAAGATTCATAAAATGACATTAAAAGGTTTTAAAATAGTGTTTTGCTTCTAAAAGGTGTTTGCAAATGTCACAGGTAACATATTGATTATAGTCCTAACAGTTCTTGCTCATGGCTGCTTAGCTGCCTTTGGCTTAACTAATGCTATTGACTTGTGCTCATGGTATAGGAAAATGTTTTAGTTACCCTGCTTTGTTTGCTTAAACTTTCCCAACCCACTGGATTTTATTCATGTATGAACAAAAGGTGCCATCAAATCTGTGATGCTTGTAATTCTTGTGTGATTTAACTTCTCATGTAAATTACACAGAGCTAAAGTCTTGAAAATGGCTATAGGAGTTAGTCCATAGGCTTCTTAGAAGTTATCCTGCAGGCTCCTAGAAAATGTTGGAAGTTTGTTACTTCATCTGAGAATATGATTCTGAATGCCTTAACAAATGAATAGGCTTGAAAAGAGATACGTAATCCCCTTTAAATCAAAATAGGGGAGTATATGTCTTCACCCATATTAACTGGGCTCAGGTCACCATGATAAAAATATCTCTGATACTTTATTAGTGAGAGCCAAGAACATTGTGCAGAAATTTAACATCATCCTCAGTCATCATGAACACAATCTTGGACAAGTCCCTTAATTTCTCTGAAATCATTTTTCCAATTTGTAAATAATAGAGACCATAATAAATGCTCTCCAAGGAGATGAGAAAGATGTACTTGTGTATTCTGCTTTACAGTGTGAAAAGATCTTTCAGTAATTGGTGAGGCTGAAACCAATGTCTTCCTTTCTGGTCTTCAAGACCATCCGGAATATAGATGTGGGAAGTGTTAATGGGATCTAACCTAGCTGGGCAGTAGTATGGGTTTTAAATTATGGCTTTGCTCCTGTGTGTCTATGTATATCAGCGCATGTTAAATGTCCCAGTGACTATGGCTATACACAGCTTTACCAAACACCAAAGACATAATTTAAGCAGAGGAAAACTATTAGCAAGTAATAAATATGATTTTGTCTTATTATTTTAAAAATTTTATATAATGTAATAAGACCATTATCTTTTTAGGGGCGAGGGGATGGAAATTTGTTTTATTATAAAAGTTCTAACATGATTGTGTTAAACAAAATATAACAATAATTAAGTGTGTAATGTGAAAGTTAAAATCCTTTTCCTGACCCCCCACTCATTTTCCCAAGGAAATCACTGTTAACAGTTTTTCATATATCCCCTCAGAAATTGTCTGTTTTAACAGGAATGAGAGCAAACGTTCACACTTTTCTGACCTATGTTAATATATGTAAATATTTAAAAAAGCACAGAGAATCCCTACATTTCCTTTCTCTGGAGTCACAAATGGCAAATACTTCACCACTTTTGCTTTCTTTCTCTTCTCAGCATATATTAATATTTCTACATATTGCTGAACCATTTGAATGTAAGTTGAAGATGTCATGACATGTTACCTCTAAATACGTTAGCATGTAACTGCTAAGAACTAGACCTCTCTCCTAAGTAGCCACAATACCATTAGCACACCCAAGAAATTTTAAGTTCACATAATAATATTATCCAGTCTATAGCCCATATTCAGATTTCCTTGGTCTTTTCAAAAATATTCTTTACAGATGTTATTGCTGTTGCTATCATATCTAGACAAACATTACTTATTACATTTGATGATGTCTCTTACTCATGTTTCTTTTAATATAGCAAAGTTCTTTTGCCAGTTTATCTTTTTTTAATCAGAGTAGTGGGTTTACAGAACCATGCATAAAATACAGAATTCCCAGCTACCACCATATTATTAACTCCTTGCATTGGTGTGGTACATTTGTTACAATTGATGAAAGCACATTTTTATAATTGTACTATTAACTGTAGTCCATGATTTAACTTAAGGGTTAAATGTATTGTGCAATTCCATGGATTTTTTAAAAAAATTGTTTATTCTAGTAACATTTATTTAACCTAAAATGTCCCCCTTTAAACCACATTCAAATGTATAATTCAGTGCTGTTAAATATGTTCACAGTGTTGTGCTGCCATCACCAACCATCCATTACTAAGACTTTTCCATTGTTCTATATAGAAACTCTGTACATTTAAAGTCTTAACTCCCTATTGCCTAAACCCACCCTGTCCCCTTGTCACCTATATTCTAGATTCTGACTCTGTAAGTTTCCTTATTCTAATTATTTCATATCCATGAGATCATACAATATTTGTCCTTTTGTGTCTAACATTTCATTCAACATGATGTCTTCAAGGTTCATCCATGTTGTCATATGTCAGAACTTCATTTCTTTTTACACCTGATTGATATTCCATTGTGTGTATATTGCACATTTTGTTTATCCAGTCATTGGTTGATGGACACTTAGGTTGCATCCATCTTTTGGCAATTGTGAATAAAGCCTCTATGAACATCAGTGTGAAAATATCTCTTTGAGTCCCTGTTTTCAATTCTTTGGGGTATATACCTAAAAGTGGAATTGCTGAGTCATATCCTAATTCTATACTTAACTTGCTGAGAACTTCCAAACCGTCTCTCACAATGGTTGTACCATTTTACATTCCTGCCAGCAATGAATGAGTGTTTCTATTTCTCCACATCTTCTCCAACACTTGTAATTTCTCATTTTTTTAATAGTAGTTGTGATGGTTTGAAGCTGTGTGTACCCCAGAAAAGATCATGTCCTTAAGGCTGATTCATTCCTGTGGGTACAGAGCTATTGCGGGTAGGACCTTTTGATTAGGTTATTTCAGTTGAGGCATGCCTCAGGTGGGTTGTAATCTTTTTACTGGAGTCCTTTATAAGACATGAAATTCAGAGAAAGACACAGAAGCTGAGAGAGAAGGACACATACAGAAGCTGAGAAAGAAAGCCACAGATGGAGCAGCCAGGAGTTGCAGCAACAAAAACCTGGGAGAGAAGGAACAGCAGATGCTAGCCTGTGCCTTGCCATATGACAGAGGAGTCCTGGATCACCTGTGGTTGGTCTTCGGGGGGAAAGCATAACCTGTTGATGCCTAGATTTGGACATTTTCACAGCCCCAGTACTGTAAGATTGTAAACCAATAAATCCCTATTCTTAAAAGCCAGCCCGTTTCTGATATATTACTTTTCGGCAACTTTAGCAAACTAAAGCAGGAGCCATTCTAGTGGGTGATGAAATGCATCTCATTTTGGTTTTGATTTGCATTTTACTAATGATTAATGATGTTGAGTATCTTTTCACTTATTTAGGTCTTCTTTGGTTTCTTTTAGTAATGTTTTGTAGTTTTCTGTGTACAAGTCCTTTACATCTTTGGGTAGATTTATTCCTAATATTTGATGCTTTTAGTTGCTGCTGTAAATGGAATTGTTTTCTTGATTTTTTCTTCTATTGTTCATTTCTAGTGTATAGAAACTACTGATTTTGGGGTGTTGATCTTGTATCCTTCCCCTTTGCTGAATTAATTTATTACCTCTAGGAGCTTTGTTGTGGGTTTTTCAGGATTTTCTTCATATAGAATCATGTCATCTGCCAATAGGGAAAGATTTACTAATTCCTTTGCAATTTGGATTCCTTTTATTTCTTTTTCTTGTTTAATTGCTCTGGCTACAACTTCCTGGACAATGTTAAATAACAGTGGTGACAGTGGGCATCCTTGTATTGTTCCTAATATTTAGAGGGAAAGCCTTTCATCTTTCACCATTAAGATGTTAGCTGTGGGATTTTTATATATGCCCTTTATCATGCTGAGGAAGTTTCCTTCTATTCCTAATTTTCTAAGTGTTTTCCAAGAAAGAGTGCCTGATTTTGTTAAATATATTTTCAGCATCAATTGTTATGAAAATGTGTTTTTTTCCCCCTTCATCCTATTGATTTGCTTTATTACATTAATTGATTTCTTCACGTTGAGCCACCCTTGTATACCTGGGACAAATCCCAATTGATCATAGTATATAATTCTTTAAGTATGCTGTTGTTTAAACTTTGCTAGTATTTTTTTGAGGATTTTTGCATCTATATTCATAGGAAATATTGCTCTGTAATTTTCTTTATTGTGGTATCTCTATCTGTCTTTGGTAATGAGGTTGTTGTTGGCTTCATAGAATGAACTCTTATTAGGGAGTGTTCTCTCCTCTTCAATTTTTTGGAAGAATTATGTAGGATCATTATTAATTATCCTTCAAATATGTGGTAAAATTCCCCTGTGAAGACATCTGGTTCTGTGCTTTTCTTTTTTGGGAGGTTTTGGATGATTGATTCAATCTCTTTACTAGTTATTGGTTTTGTTGGCATCTTTCATTTATTTTTGAACTAGTTTAGGTAATTGGTATGTTTGTAGGAATTTGTCCTAGTTGTTTATAATATCTTTGTATATAGTCCTTTTAATTTCAGGTGGGTCAGTAATAATGTCTCCTTTTAATTTCTGATTTTATTCATTTGTGCCCCCTATGTTTTTTCTTTGTCAGTCTAGCTAAAATTTTGTCAATTTTATTGTTCTTTCCAAAGAACCAACTCGGTTTTTAAATTCCCTCTATTGTTTTTATTCTTCTCTATTTCATGTGTCTCTGTTCTAATCTTTGTTATTCCATTCCTTCTGCTCACTTTGGGCTTAATCTGTGCTTCTTTTTCTAGATCTTTGGTTTTGAGGTTAAGTCTCTGATTTGAAGTCTTTCTTCTTTTTTAATATAAGCATTTAGAGCTATAAATTTCCTCTTAGCACTGTCTTTTCTGCATCCCTTAAATTTTGATATGTTGTATTTTTGTTTTCATTCACCTCAAGATATTTACTAATTTCCCTTGTGATTTCCTTTTAACCCGTTAGTTGTTTAGGAATGCTCTTTAATTCCCACGTTTGTGAATTTTCCATTGTTATTGGAATATGTTAGTGATTTCTAGTTTCATTCCATTGGGGTCAGAGAAGTTACATTGAATGATTTCAGTATTTTTGAATTTAGTGAGACTTGTTCTGTGACATAAGAAATGGTCTACACTGGTGAATAAACCGTGTGCCCTTGAGAATAATGTGTATTATGTTGTTATTGGGTGAAATGTTCTGTATATGTCTGTTATGTGTAGTTGGTTCAGAGTATCATTCAAATCTTCTATTTTCTTATTTATCTCTGTCTAGAGGTTGTATTCATTATATAAAGTGGTGTATTAAAGTCCTGTACTATTAATGTACAACCATCAACTTGCCCTTCAAATCTGTGTGTTTTTTTGTTTGTTTGTTTGTTTGTTTTTAGGAATAAGCAGTAAAGTTTATTAAAGAAGGAGAAAAAAAGTACATGTTAAAGAGATAATGTGGGCATCTTCCAGAGAGAAGCATGTGCAGCTCTGTCAGTTTTTGCTTCATATACTTTGGAGCTCTACTTTTAGGTACATATTTTTTATAATTGTTAGGTCTTCTTGTGAAATTGACTCCTTTGTCTCTTTTATTAGTGTATAACGACTGTCTTTGTTCCTTGAAACAGTCTTTGACTTAAAGTCTATTTTATCTGATTTTAAAAATAAGGAAAAAATACCCCAGGTCTCTTTTGGTTACTGCTTGCATGTTATATTTTCTTCCATCCGTTCACTTTCAACCTGCTTACGTCTTTGAATTTTAGGTGAGTCTCTTGCAGACAGCATATAGTTTATTCATTCTGCCAATCTCTGCCTTTGTCTGGAGAGTTTAATTCACTACTGAATTTAAAGTTACTACTGATAATGCACAAATTTCGTCTGCCATTTTACTATTTAGTCTTTGTAAGTGTGATACATTTTTTGCCCCTCACTTCTCCCATTAATGCCTACTTTAATATTTATTTGATTTTTTGTATTGTACCATATTGAGTCCCTTCTCATTTATATCTGGATATAGTGTCCATATATATTTTCTTTGTGGTTACCATGGGGTTAAAATTTAACATCCTAAATGACAATCATATTTAGTTTGATGCCAACTTCACTTCAATAGCATACACATACAGTGTAGCCTACACATACACATATCTTTCTGTTCTCCCACCATTTTCGAAAGAAAGTCTCCCTGGATATAAAGCTCTTGTTGACAATTGTTTTGTTTCAGCACCTTAAGTATTTCAACCTGCTGCCATCTTGCCTTCATGGTTTCTGATGAGAAATTGGCACTTAATCAAACTGGGAATCATAACACGTTGCTTTTACCTGCCATTTTATCTTGTGTTGTTGTTTTGACATTGACCTTTTGAAATGCTTGTATCAGTTATAGAATGCTCCACAGTCTGGACTTGACTCTTTATTTAAAGATGATCAATTCAGGTTAAATATTAAGTGCAAAAATATGGCATAGATAATGTCATATACTTTTAATTACATCCCATCAGGAGGCATAGTTTTTAGTTTGCTGAATTACTGGTGATACTCATTTGATCAATTAGCAAGGTTGTTTCCCCCAGATCTCTCCATAGTAAAGTTTCTTACTATATATTTTTAATTAAGAGGTAATAAATGTGGCTATTTTGAGACTCTGTAACTATCCTATTTCCCAAGACTTTTTAGCCAGTTTTGTTTTTTCTTGTTGTTGTTCTTATTTATGATTACTGCCTCAATTAAAATCACATTCTAGCTGCAAAATGGTGATGTTGTAATTCTCTCTTTCCTTCTTTGAGTAGCACTCATGGCATCTTTTGAATTTTTTTCCCTAATGTGTTATAATACATCCTCATACTAAAATTGTTCTAAATTTTCCAGCAGAAGCACTGTCATTTGCCTGTCTCCTGTATCCTGGTGATTCTTCTCTGCTTTCTAGTGCAAGTGTTAGAGGATAACCTTGTATTTTCCCTGTCATAGACCTGGAATCATTTGTTTTTCCGAGGATACCTGGTTCCCTTTGGAAGGAAGTAGTATTTAGGAACCAAGATCTGGGAGCTAGATGTGCTCATTGCTACTGGAGTTCTTTCTATCTAGGAGTCAGAATCTATGGCTTGTGGGCTGTATCTTGCCTATGGCCTATATTTGTGTAGCACATGAGCTAAGGATGATTAAAATATTTTTAAAGCATAATAAAACAAATAAAGGAACAAAATTAAAATGAAGAAGAATATGCAACAGATAACATGTATTGCCCGTAAAGCCTGAAGTATTTACTGTGTGGTCCTTTACAGAAATAAAATATGTCAATCCCTTGTTCTAAGCTTTTTCAGTGTACAGAGCTAGGAAAAATATTTTACAAATAATATTGAGTTGATAATGATGCCTCCAATTCACATGTAATACCACAGGGTTTTCCTGAACTTCCCCCGTTCCATATAGCTAACCCCCTTCTCTTATTGAGAACCACATTCCCAATAATACAATATATTTACTTATTTGCTCTTGTAATATATACAAAACTCTTTCAGAAATACTACATAAATACCTTACTAACAACAAATCTACTAATTCAATTTCAATATTTCTTTGTGACATTTTGTTCTTAGAATATATCTCTATAGGGCTGTACAGTCAGGATACTGTGTTAAAAATTTATTAAATTAATTCTTTTTCCTCTGTAAGGTTATACACTAGGTTCATTTGTTTCTTTTTGTACTCAATTTTAGGCTATCCCTTTTGCATCCTCTTTGGTTAATTTTATTTTTTAATTTGTAAGCTATTTACATGATTAAAAAGTTAAAATATATATCAGGTTAAACTTAAAATTATCTCATTTCAAGACATGTTCTTGCCACCCTATTCCCAGACATTCCCATAGAAAACTATTTTCATTAGATTTTAGTTTATCCTTCCTGTTTTTACTTTTGCAAAAATAAGGAAAAAATATAAACATACATTCGTGTATATATATATATATGCACACACACACACGCGCATACAACTGTATGGGTTTATATAGCTTGTACATCTATGTATTTAATATATTCTGTATTTTAGTATATACTCAAATATATTTCTATATTTCTTATCAAATTAATTCATATATGTATGATCATCTATGTATTTTTAAATATACCTATTTATTTTTCTTATTTCATCTTCATACACTAGATATAGCATTCTAAATGTACCCCTTTGTGTCTTAATTTTTTCACTTAAGAATATACTATGGAATGAATATATATCAGTTTATAAATACCTTTCTCATTCTTGATACAGCTGCATAGAATCTCACAGTGTGTATATACCATGGTTTATTCATTCATTCTCCTGTGGATAGGTTTTTAATTTGTTTCCAATATTTCACTATTAGTTATAGTGCCACAATGAGTAACAAATGCCACAATGTATAATGTGGAAAATTGTGTAACTTATAGCATATATTGTTTCTTATTTGTGAGGGTAAAATTCCCAGATGTGGGATACTTGTGTCAAAGGGTAAATGAATGTGCAATTTTGGCAGACATTGTCAATTTCCCCTCCATGGGGGTTCTATTTTCCACTCCCACCAACAACGTATGAATGTGTCTGTTTTCCCACAGTCCTGCCAAAAGAGTGAGTTATGCTCATCAAACATTTGGATTTTTTCCATCTGATAGGTGAAAAATTCTAAGTTTTAATATAAATTTTTATTATAAGTGAAGTAGAACATTTTTTCATATGTTTAAGAGCAATTTGTATTTATTTTCTGTGTATTCAGTTTCTGTTTCTTACTCAGTTCTCTACTAAATTTTAGGCTAAAGGCTTATTTCTTGATTAATGGCATCTATATGAGGAATCTTAGTTGAACCTGGCTCCATGTTCTAAAATAAATATGTTTTAGTTATTCATGAATACCATAGCTCAGATAAAGACCAAACTCTTTCCCTACAAAAATCAAATAATTCCCCTGGCAGAGATTGCTTTGGCCCCAAGCCACTCTTCTGAGTCTCACAGACACATACATCAAAGGTAAGGCAATTGACTGCGATTGTGATCCGGGTGCATGGCTGCTGGGTGGAGACTTTCAGGTAATCCAGAATGAGAATGATCTCATGACATGGGAAAAATGGGTGACTAAAAATTAGCTGTAAGTTATATCAAAGCCTCCACCCTTTGTAGATTTGGGCCAAAGATCTTTAGTCCTTTGAGAAGCTGTCCGTTCCTACCAGAGGTGCCCAAAGGCCAGAGGCAGTTGTCTATGATTGATTCCAGAAAGGCTTTCTCACATTTTCCACCCTCTCAGAGCCTTGTCATTCTTGAGTTGATCGTCAAGTTTTGGCTTTTTTTTGTCGTTCCCCCCCCCCCCCCCCCCCCCCCCCCCCCCATTTTAAAACCATGGATGAAGTCTGGTGTTGATAGTAGAAATCGAAGAGAAAAGATGCACGTCAAAATACCCAATACAGAACCTGGTCTGTATAGGCATGTATGTTGAAATGGTTAGATAAAAATTCCGTAACTGGTGAATTTGGGTACACAAGTTAATAGCAGAAATTGAATTTGCATGAGTAAGGTACCATATATAAGTGTGTTGGTTAATCCCCTAAATGTTCACCACAGCCATCATCATGCCCTTTTCCATATAAAATTTAGTCAGGGAGTGGAAAACTGAAGGAAGGTAATGACTTACTTAGGTCTTCCACCGCAGACCTTGAGAATATAGCTTCACTTGGATTATTTGTACTAATTGGGGTGATAGAAAGGTAGGCATACAAAAAAAGACATCCAAAAATTGACAGCTTGGTTTCTGAAAGATAAAGAAGACCCACCCCCTTGCTCTCCTCAACCATTTCATCACTTCTAAGGTATAGAAGGAGTCATGAGGAGTCATGGTCAGGAATGCTAAAATATAATTGTCTTTGATGCTTTGTTTAACTTATTCTGGATGTGGGTAACCCATGTTTAACTATTCAGATTTTCTTATCTCTTCCTCATCTGATTCTTGCCCTGGATATGAGGTAAAATTTTTAAGATTGCACTCTTTGTGTAATTGTTTCACATCGAGGAGAAACTTCTTTTCCTCTGTTCTCTTCCTTTTCCAGGAATCTTGATATGTACTGTTTGTTTTTGTTCAGAATTTTCTCCCAGCTTCTGTGATTTGTTTTAATTCCTTCCCTCACTCTTTGTCACCTTTTCCTTAGACTTTTCAGGTCTGGGACCCATCCTATCTTACAGAAGTTTGGGTTAACCTCCCTTCCCCACTGTCACTTTTTTTTTTTTTTTTTTTTTTTTTGTCTGAAGCTCTTCTGCCTCTGGTTTCTTCCCTGTTAGGGAACCCTGGTGAGCCAGATTGGGGAAATCCGGAAAGGTGGGTCACTCTCATAAAGTCCATATTGCATTTAAGTGGTCTAGCCAAAAGAGACTGGCTTGAGTGCTCACCTCTCTCTCTCTCTCTCTTCCCCAGGATCCCTTTTGTATGCAGCATGACTCAGCAGCTTGTGCTCCACCTGGGATCTCTGGGGAATTGGGTCCCTGTGCCTAGGTGTGTATGGGGTTCTAAGTTACTGCTGAGTGGCTCTATAGTATGCCTCTGGTTGGAGAGACTCAGGCTGTGCTGTTTCTGCACAACTCCCAAGTTGTGCAAGACCAAATGAAGAGAAATGAACTGGACTGGCAGATCTGGGATGGAAATTTCCTACCTGATCTTGGAGATTCTTTTTCTTTTTCTTCAATTCAACATCTGTGGAGTCTTTATGCAGTCTCTGTCATCCTTTCTATGCATTCTTGGATCCACTTGTTCTCAGCTTGTAAATTTAAGCAAACACACACACACACACACACACACACACACTAGAATTTTGATTGGGATGACATTGAGTCTATAGATCTAGAATTTATTTCTTTACACTATTTCACCTTCCATTCTGTGAATATGGCTTAACTTTCCTTTTTTTTTAAGTTTTTAATTATCATAGAAGTGTTTTTAGTTTTATGAATAGAGATATGCACATTTTTGTAAGATTTATTATTAAATATTCATTGTTTCTGATGTTATTACAAGTAGTATTTTGAGGTTTTCCTCCTTATCAATTCTTCATATTGACTAAAGAAAAACTTTTCATGCAATTTAGGATCTCACAGCTTTATTGAGCGATTCATGAATTGGGCAGCATCCCATTCAGATAGTAGAGGGGAGCTCTGCTGAAAGTGGAAAGAGGAAGCTCATGTAGGGCAAGCATGGAAGCAAGTGAGGAAGTGTTCTGATTGGCCCACGTTAAGTTTCCATTTTACATAGGGAGGTCTCACAAAGTGGGGAGAAGTTGTTTATTGACTAGTATCATATGTTTGCCCATTCTGGTAAGCTATCTCCACTGGACTGGAACTAGTTTTATCACCAGGTGTTGCTTATCAGAAAACCTGCTGGAAGAATTCCCATTTCCTCCAAATGCCTCTGTAGAAAGGATTTCTCCTGGCAACAATGAAGGTTGCCATTTTATTTTACTTAACAATATTTATTCTTTTGTATATACATATTCTTTGTACATACATTCCTTATTTACATATTTATATATATATATTCTTTTTTTGCCTTATACTGTTGTCTAGGACCTCCAGTATAATTTTATTTTATTTTATTATAGTATTATTTTTTATTAATAAAGTTACAGGTTTATAGACAAATCATGCAGAAGGTATAGAGTTCCCATGTTACCTCCTCAAACACACTCACAAACACTCACAATTTTCCCTATTATTAGCACCTTGCATTAGTGTGATACTTTTGTTACAATTAATGAAACAGTATTATTAAAATTATTCTATTAACTATAGGCCATAGTGTACATTAGAGTACCCTGTTTGTGTCGTACAATTATATGTTGTTGGTTTTTTCTAAATTTTTGTTCTGTCAACATATTCACAACCTAAAATTTCCCAGTTTAACCACTTTCAAATGTTCAATTGAGTGAGGTTAATTACATTCACATTGTTGTGCTACCATCACCACATCCATTACCAAAACTTCCCCAACACCTCAGAAACTATACGAATTAAGCAATTTTCAATAGGAGTAATTAAAATGGACACTGCTGTCTTGGTGACAAGGAAATCTTTAGATATTTCGCTGTTAAGCATGTTTGCTACAGGGTTTCTTATTTTTCTGTAAATTCCTTTAT
The DNA here is from genome assembly GCF_015220235.1 of Choloepus didactylus. NCBI lineage: Eukaryota > Metazoa > Chordata > Mammalia > Pilosa > Megalonychidae > Choloepus > Choloepus didactylus. The sequence goes on from NC_051307.1 coordinate 187,095,480, forward strand.
CATATTAAGGAAGTGTCCCCTTTGCATTCTTGGTCTGCTAAGAGGTTTTAATCAAGAACTAATTCAAAGTCAGGTTTCATTCTTTGTGAGAGCTGGTCTCAGTTGGCTTTTATACTCTCAGTGTAGCATATTAAGGGTAAGGGTCCTTTCTGAAAACCTAGGGTATATAGCAAGGTTGCTCCTCCTTTCCAGGTCTCGAACTCCATTTTTTATTCTCCAACATTTTGAGACTGCTGAAAGCTGTACATAGATTCTTCTGGCTTTTTAGATTCTTTTCCTGTCACCAAGTAGAAATCACTAAAGGTGAATCTCTAAGAGAAATGCTGAAAGTAATCTCAGGCTCATAGCAATGTGGACACTTCCTCTTGACTCCTTCAAATTTTAACTCTTTCTCCAATCCCTTCAATAGACTTCAAAATCTAGATCCCCTAATTGGAGTTTTAGAGCTGGAGCAAAATTCCACCATTTTATTCAATGGAGAACTATATATCCTTCTACTATAAATACACTACTGTGTTATATATCATGGATATTCAGAGTAGAATAAGGAATTTTCCTATTTTGAAGAAAGTTATTATCCAATGGGGGTGTCAGAGACATTATGAAATACATATACATGCAAAATAGTGTTGAAAGCATAGATTAAAGGATTGAGTCACTCTTTTGGGAACCATTTTTGGAACACATAATTTTTGCAATTATATTCTTTGCATGCTGGACAGTAATTGCTGCCTAGCTCAATGGATGTCACAGGTTAACAACATAAATACTGTGAGTTCTAATCCCAAATCTCCCAAAAATAAACTCTGTGTGCACAAACTGGCATAGTAGAATCACATACTCTTAGGCCTGGAAGGATCCTAAAAGCTTATACTGTTTAATCTTCTCTTTGAATGCCGAAGAGGCCAAATATATTATCTAAGGCTACACAGCTAGCAGGACCAGAACAGGAACCAGAATCTGAGGCTTAGCCTTCCTATGTCCTATTGTCTAAATATATTATTTAGACAAGTAAGTACCTATTATTTAGGTATGTAAGTACAATGATTTTGCAAACATCAGAGGAGAAAAAAACATTTATATCTAGACTGAAGTTTCATTTCTTGGGGGAATACTGATTGATATAGAATACAATTGCAAGTCCTACTTTAAAGCTAGAACTGAATTGCAAAAGAAATCAAAGTAAAATGTTTTCTCTAACTCAAGTAAAAACAAAATGAGATAAAGCCATTTTTCAGATTCCAATATGTTAAGCACTTTCTTATAGTTTCCCCATGCATCACCATGCTTGTCTCTTTCTAATCCCTTCACCATTCCAGTCACTGTGACTTTCATTAAGAAATAAATTTTACATTTAATGAACAATTAACACATACACACACTTTTAATTTATATGCTGAAACAAATTTTCACATGTACAAAAACATTTAAGCTTACTATATGTGCTCCAGTCTCATATAGTCTATTCTATTATATTCATTCCATTTCATTTAAAAATTAATGCTGGTCAAGTCCTATTATATTGATCTAATGAAGAATTATAGGTTGAGACCTACTGTTTGTAAAACACTGTTCTACACACTAGCCAGTTATCTTTCTCAAAAGTCAAAGAATTGATCATATCAGCTCTGAAATAACCCTTTCATTTCTACTCTCATACCTCCTACTTATTGTACACACTACGAAGTCAGATCTCCTAGCACACAAAGCTTTGCGTGTATGGTTTCATCTCCCAGCAGTCCTTAGATGCACCATTTTGTCTAGTGTTTCTCAACTATTTGATACACTTTCCCATACAACCCCTTTCTTCTTGCCAATTTCAACATGACCTTCAGAATGTGGTTTATGCCCCTTCCTTTGGAACATCTCCCAAACCATCCAGTCCGATTTTAGTTTTCCTCTGCCAGGAGCTTAACACAGTATAGTGGAACATTTAAGGATTACCATTCATTGAACATAAGTACATGTCAACTATATAACCCCATGATGACTAAAGGAATCGCCATTGAATAGATGAGGAAACGGAAATTTGGAAAAGTTATGTAACTTAGGTAATGCTTCTGGTGAACACCAGATTGTCGTTTTAACCCAAGCAATCTGATCCCAGAACTCTTGCTTTTAAATATCAAGCGGAGGGGTAAAAGCTACCCTTGTCTCACCTAGTAATCTCGGTCCAAGCTCACAATTCAAATTTCTCTCTTCAGATATCTTTGTCTCTGATTAGATATCTCAGGAATTTTTTCCATGTTTTTTGAGTTCCTTACCTTCTCTCTATTCTCCTCTAGCATGTTGTCTGGGAGCTGCATGGCCCAAGCAGCTTCAGATGTGCATGGTGTCTGTTGCCAAGACACTCACTGGTCTTTGCCTTGAAGAGTCTGGCCTAGACTGCTCAACTGCTCGCTGGATTGTGGCTGCTAATCACAGCTGGCTCCATTCCTGGGTATTCTACTGGTATTTGATGCTGAAGCCTTTGTCTGCTATAAACTCTTCACCACAATTCTCTCTGGTGCCACAAAAGCCTCTGATCTTTGCAGTGTCTTCTACCTTGTTCTGGCCTCACTTTTGTTGTCAGATTATCTCACCCCTTGCCATGGGGGAACCCACTGTCTTTTGGCCATGTTACTGTCTTCATTATCAAGGGTTCCACCAGAACTTCTCAGGGTCTTCACATCACATGAAGCCAAGCGAGGCTCAGAGACCTAATGAGGCCTCTTTCTGCATGACCACTTTATCAATTTATTATTTTTCCTTTTCTATTTAGTAGCAATTGAATCCTAAGAAATCTTTGTCTATCTCTTTGTTTCTTTGTAGAAGCTTAATAGTTTCTGCATTTATGTTTAGATCTATGATATAGTCCCTTTTTCTCCATCCCCCAAACTCTCCAAGTTAGAAAGGCCTAATTTAGGGCTTCCTACTTCCTATAAAACATATTTGTTTTCTCCTTGCCCCAGGCATATGTAGAAAGTCCTTCTCTCTCACATTAAAACCTAGCTTTCTCATTTATTTTCTTGCTATAAACTCTATTCCTGTTTGGGATAATAAGGTAGTGGGTTGAATAGTGTCCCCCAAAATTTATGTCCACCTGGAACCTCATAATGTGACTTTATTTGGAAATAATGTCTTTGCAGATGTAATGAGTTAAGGAGTGAGATGAGATCATACTGGATTAGAATGGACCCTAAACCCAAAGACTGGTGTCCTTATACAAAGTAGAGAGGACCCGGAGAGAGTCATAGCGAAGAAGGCCACATGAAGACAGAGACAGAGAATGGAGTTATGCTGTCATAAGCCGAGCAACTCCAGGGGCCACCAGAAGCTGGAAAAACAAGGAAAGAGCCTTTCCTAGAGCATTCAGAGGGAGTGGCCCTGCTGCCACCTTGATCTCAGGCTTCTGCCTCCAGAATGGGGAGAGGATAGATTTCCATTTTAAGTCACCAGTTTGGGGTAATTTGTTATGGTAGCTCTAGGAAAATGACAGATTACAAAAACTTTTTTTAAAAAACTCTGCCTCTTGCTCAGACTGCCCCTTGCCCAGGAAGAAGACAATATACCCCAAAATGGAAAGGAATAAAAGTTCACTCATATATTAGGAAAAGCACAATGTCCATGACACAGAGGTTCCTCAGCATTTGTACAGTAATGAAGATATCTGAATGGAATATGAAAACCTGGCTTCACAGACCAGAGGATATAGGAGACTATAAAAATAGCATGGTGGATAGGAACCCCATGGTGGAAGTAGAAGTTACAGCTAGGAGAACTATGGCTGTACTGCAAGGAAGGATAAAAGAAAATCAATTGCTTAGGGGTGGAAACAGTAAAATAATACATTAATACTTGAATGAAATGGCTGAGTGACTATGAGATAGAAAAACACCACTACCACCACCACCATCACCAAGGGACAAGTTAGCACAGGCCAGGAAAACTTCTCTGAAATCAATCTAATTGGAATTTTCACATTCTCTTCTGATATGCCAAATGCAGGTGATATTAAATTTATACATGCGTATGCCTCTAGAAGACATTATATTGCTATAGCATAATATAGTACTATTTATATATAAATAAAGAGGCAAAGATAAATAAGGGCATATACAAATATAAATATATGTATATTTTTTTCTTTATTAGAGAAGTTATGGGTTTACAAAACAATCATCTATAAAATACAGGATTCCCACCTATCACCCTATAATTAACACCTTGCATTGATTGGTGTGGAACATTTTTTTTAATTGATGAAAGCACATTTTTATAATTGTACTACTATTAAGTATAATCCATTTTTTAACTTAAAGTTCACTATTTGTGTTGTGTAGTTCCATGGATTTTTAAAAAAAATTTATTCTGTTACCATATATACAACCTAGCATATTCCCTTTTAACCACAATCAGATATATATTTCATTGCTGTTAATTACGTTCGCAATATTGGGCTACCATCACCACTATCCATTACCAAAACATTTCCATCATTCCATGTAGGTACCCTGTACATTTTAAGCCTTAACTTCCCATGAACAATGTTTTATTATTTTCACCAAGTAGAAGTTAAGCTCGTTAATTAATTCATTCCAAAAATATTTATCCATTCATTAGCCACCTAGTGGGATAAAAAGGTTGATAAGAAACTCTTTCTTATCTCAAGAAGTTCACAGTTATGTGAAGTACCCTGCAACAAAACTGAACAATGGTAAAATGCTGAGCTGAGCACTGTGATAGGTACATCTACAGGCTATTATAGGGAATTTCTGTGGGAGGATGTGGTTGAGTTGAGCATTAAATAATGAGTGTGAGTTCATTGATGTTCTCTCCAAGTGCTTTTGGGCTGTTTATCCCTCCTGTTCCTGTTATCACTCAGCAATTTGAATCCAGGAGTAGATATTCAGGGGGTGTTTGTCATTGGTCAAAAGGAGTGTCTTAGAGTGGAGGAACTAGGAAAGAGGTCAGTGAGAGAGAAACTTGCTTTGGTGTGTGTGTGTGTATGTGTGTGTGTGTGTGTGTGTGTGTGTGTGTGTTGGAGGGAGCAATGGAGATACCCCTTTTGGAAGTGAATGTTATATAACCAAATTTTATTATCAAAATAAGTCCAAGATAGATGCTGGGAAATGTATCATATGCTAACTCTTCAAGGCAGGAAATGTTTTGTGCTTTTGTTTTTGTTTTTATTTTTATTTTTTTTTAATGCTCCATATATAAAAAATATCCCAAGTCTCTGGTAGATTTTGAGTCAGTGAGGGAATGATGACTACAACGCAAGATGTTTTTCTCTGTGCATAGATTAAATCAAATCAGAATGAAATTTTTTTCTGCTTCTCTAGAATCATGACAACAGAATTTCTCATGGTTGAAAATATTTAAAAAGAACAATAAGAGAGAATTTAATTTCCAACCTCTTGCTTAGCCAGCACCATGCCAGTTAAGCACTGTTCTTGTGTCATTGTGCAGATCCCCAGTGGGGGAGAGGAGAAACTTCTTAATTAGATTTCAGTGGTCCTTGTTTGCTAAAGTACATCGTTCGGGGATACCTGGTGACTGATTGGCTAAAGCATTTGTTCTAGTTTTTGCCTCTTCTGTATTATTCTGCTGAGATGTGATTCTTTTGTAACTTTGCAGTTTCCTCTGACAACAGGTTAAGTTAGTTTTCCCTGTCATATGAGGAACCTGCCAGATATCGAGGGATGAGACCAAATTAATTCAACAGGTTGCAGAGAACCCTGGGGGAGGAGAAGCCTGCTCCACATGGATATGCTAATTCAGATTTCAGTACATGATTATCATTCTGCAGTTCAGGAATAATTGAATTTACATATCCCCAACGTTTAAGAATTGATTTCCTAAATGAGGAAATCTGGGGCATAATGACCATGTGCCCATACATCACTGTGTATTATTTTAGGATCCATAGGAAACTGCAGGAAGTAAATTACTTAGTCTCCTTAGATAAATGGAATTTTCATGTTATCTTAGGAAACCTATGGGCATTTTTTCTCCTAATCAAATTGAATTATTCTCTGTTCTAAATACAGGATTGGTGGGGCCTTGGAGGCTGCTAGGAGGGTAAATAATTAGCTACCCTACTGCCTAGAGAAATAGTTTAGAGGTTTTTAGAGACTCCACACAAATGGACTGGGATATTATGCAAAATTAGTTTTAGTTAGACTCTAATTTATCTAAGTTAATATAATTATTGAGAAAAGCAAACTGTGGACAGTTAGGAACAAGGAATCAAGAGCCAATGGAAAGATTGGACCTGAAAGTTCTACTAAAGAGATAATGAGAATTGTATATGACTGGATTTATTGCTGCCTTTTAACACTGTATGTACAGAGTTTGCCCGATATCTATTCCATTGGGGCTTCAGTTGTGTCTTATAATTCATAAAACTTCGTGTTCGTCAGAATCGAAGCCCTGTGAGTCATGTAGTGTCATCGTACTTATCCAGCTTTTCCCAATATGACTAAATTCAATTTGAAATCTGTTTCTTTGAATGTCTTGGCTACCAGCTGGAAACAACAAACACAGAATGCTGAGGTAAGAGGCTTTTATGCTGTGGGAGACATACTTGGAGGGGACAGAAGTTTTAGAGGGATATATGCTTGCGTTCTCTCTTATGTTTGGGTATGGCTGACTCAAGAGCAATTTAGGGAAACTTGAAAAGGCATATTATGGGCCACTGTAGGGCATTTGGATCCATTGGCTGTCTCTGGTGGATTTCACACTTGTTAGGGAAACTGAGTCATAGGCCTCTGTATTATAGGAGCCATGAGAAGTAGGTTGTGAATGGAGTTAGAGATGATAATGACTGAGAGTGATAGGACACTTGATTCAATTGTAAGTTAACAGAAAATGGCCCTTTTATTTTGAAACTTCGCTCAGCCAAAAGCTAGGTGGAGTCCATTTCCCCTATTTGATTTGCTTACCACATCAAGTTGCAGGGGCAAAGGAATTTCTTGAAAGCAGAAGGATCATAGAGGAAGGAAATTGTGCCTAAGTGTCACACAAGAAAGTCTTTGGAAGCGATATTATGTAATTAATTCCTACTTACCCTTTGCTGTCACTACTTAAAATAATCGTAGATAGATGATAAGATGATTAGATAGATAAGTAGATATAGGTAAAACAGTGTAACTCCAGGTATAGTAGATTGCATTCTGTTTGCACTAGAATCATGTATATATACAATCACTAGCATTCATATTGTACTAAAATAATTTAGATTTTTGACCAATAGCAAATCACAATATTTGAAGGTTATGTGGTAAAAGACTTAGCAGTGCAGATTTTTCATTTGTTTCTGTAAAAGTGGACAGTAAAATTAATGAAAGCAAGTGATTATATCCTGTACTTAATAATGCTGCTAGTAGCATTAAGTCATTACTGGGATGGGTAAGAATATTCACAAATAAAGGCAAATTTCCTATGAGGTCATTTGAAAAAATAGGTTATATCTGACTTAGCTATATTCATTATTTATTGACTTAGTTGTTTATTTATTCATTTATTAAATAAACATTTATTGTACCTCTCACACTCTACTAAGTACTGGGAAAACAAAGAGATGTAAGATATTGTGCCTAATAGCAAGTAACTTATAGAATGGTAGAGGATACATTATTATATATGGTAAGTACAATAAGAAAGAACCAAATATATTATAGGAGCAAGAGATTATTTTGGCTGGTGGAAAATAGAAAACATCCCAGGGGAAGTAGTGTTTTAACTGGGTCATGAAGGAGGGTCAAGTCCTCCAAACTCATTTTCAAGACTGATCTCATATGTAAGTTTAAAACCTTCCTTTCTAGGCAGAAACACTTACCTGTTTGATTTACTTTACACACACACACACACACACACACACACACACACACACACAGTAGAACATGCCAATTTCTTTTTTCTTTTCTATTAGAGAAGCTGTGGGTTTACGGAACAATCATACTTAAAATATAGGATTCCTATACAAATCCCCACCAATAATACTTTCCATTGGTGTGGAACTTTGTTATAATTGATGATAGTATTTTTTTTTCCTTTTTAATTTTTATTGGGATTGTTCTGATACCATACAAGTATCCAAAGATCCAAAGTGTACAATCAATTGCCCCTGGTACCCTCATAGAGCTGTGCACCCATCACCACGCTTAATATTTGTTCAATTTTTAGAACCTTTTCATTACTCTGGACAAGAAATAAAATGAAAGATGAAAAAAAAAAAAGAAAAAAAAGAAAAGGAAACCCGAATCTTCCCATATCCCTAACCAACCCCCCTCCATTGTTGACTCATAGTGTTGGTATAGTACATTTGTTACTGTTTATGAAAGAATGTTGAAATACTACTAACTGTAGTATATAGTTTGCAATAGGCATATATTTCTTCCCTATATGCCCCTCTATTATTAACTTCTGGTTATAGTGTCATACATTTGTTCTGGTTCATGAAAGGGATTTCTAATATTTGTACAGTTAATCATGGACATCGCCCACCATAGGATTCAGTTTTATACATTCTCATCTTTTGACCTCCAGCTTTCCTTCTGGTGATATATATGACTCCGAGCTTCCCCTTTCCACCTCATTCACGCACCATTCGGTACTGTTAGTTATTCTCACATCTTGCTACTGACACTGTTCATTTCCAACATTCCAAAATTTAAGTTCATCCTAGTTGAACATTCTGCTCATACTAAGAAACCACTCCCCATTCTTAAGCCTCGTCCTATATCTTGGTACCTTATATTTCATGTCTATGAGTTTACATATTATAATTAGTTCCTATCAGTGAGACCCTGCAATATTTGTCCTTGTGTGTCTGGCTCATTTCACTCAGTATATTGCCCTCAAGGTTTTGTCATCAACCCATTTTTTTTTTTTTTTTAAGGATGTTTTTGTTCACACACCATATATTCCATCCTAAGTAAATAATTGATGGTTCTCTGTATGGTCACATATTTATGTGTTCATCACCTTCACCACTATCTATATAAGGGCATCTACATTTCTTGCACAAGGCAGGAGGGAGACTCAAAGAAGGTAGAGAGGCAAAAGAAAGAGGGAAAAAAAATGACAGCTAGGAAGCAGCAAAAGGAAAAATAACCTTAACTCAAAGTAGAGTAAAGATTCAGACAACACCACCAATGTCAAGTGTATAACATGCCTCCCCTGTCCCCCCCTCTTATCTGCATTCACCTTGGTATATCGCCTTTGTTACATTAAAGGAAGCATAATACAATGATTCTGTTAGTTACAGTCTCTAGTTTACATTGATTGCATCCCTCCCCCAATGCATCCCCATTTTTAACACCTTGCAAGGTTGACATTTGCTTGTTCTCCCTCGTAAAAGAACATATTTGTGCATTTTATCACAATTGTTGAACACTCTAGATTCCACCAAGTTACACAGTCCCAGTCTATCTTTCCTCCTTTCTTCTGGTGTCTCACATGCTCCCAACCTTCCTCTCTCAACCATATTCATAGTTATCTTTGTTCAGTGTACTTACATTGCTGTGCTACCATCTCCCAAAATTGTGTTCCAAACCACACACTCTTGTCTTCTCCTATCACACTGTAGTGCTCCCTTTAGCATTTCCTGTAGGGCGGGTGTCTTGTTCACAAAGTCTCTCATTGTCTGTTTGTCGGAAAATCTTTTGAGCGCTCCCTCATATTTGAAGGACAGCTTTGCTGGATATAGGATTCTTGGTGGGTGGTTTTTCTCTTTCAGTATCTTAAAAAGATCACACCACTTCCTTCTTGCCTCCATGGTTCCTGCTGAGACATCTGCACATAGTCTTATTAAGCTTCCTTTGTATGTGATGGATTACTTTTCTCTTGCTGCTTTCAGGATTCTCTCTTTGTCTTTGACATTTGATAAACTGATTATTAAGTGTCTTGGCATAGGCCTATTCAGATCTATTCTGTTTGGAGTATGCTGCACTTCTTGGTTCTGTAATTTTATGTCTTTCATAAGAGATGGGAAATTTTCATTGATTATTTCCTCTATTATTGCTTCTGCCCCCTTTCCCTTCTCTTCTCCTTCTGGGACACCAATGATATGTACATTCTTGTACTTTGTTTCATCCTTAAGTTTCTGGAGACATTGCTCATATTTTTTCATTCTTTTCTCCATCTGCTCCTTTGCATGTGGGCTTTCAGGTGTTTTGTTCTCCAGTTCCTGAGTATTTTCTTCTGCCTCTTGAGATCTGCTGTTGTATGTTTCCATTGTGCCTCTCATCTCTTGTGTTGTGCCTTTCATTTCCATAGTTTCTACTAGCTGTTTTTTTGAACTTTTGATTTCTGCCTTGTGTATGCCCAGTGTTTTCTTTACAGCCTCTATCTCTTTTGTGAAATCTTCTCTAAACTTTTTGAATTGATTTAGCATTAGTTGTTTAAATTCCTGTATCTCAGTTGAAGTGTACATTTGTTCCTTTTGCTGGGCCATAACTTCATTTTTCTTAGTGTAGGTTGTAGTTTTCTGTTGTCTAGGCATCTGACCTCCGAGGCCACCCCAATCAGGTTTTCCCAGATGAGAAAAGGTTCAGGTCACAGAAGGAGGAAATATTCAGTATCTGGTTTCCCTGATGGTTTCTCTTAGAGGGCTGACACACCTGTGCTTTTCTGCCTGGCAGGTGCACCTGTCAGCCTGTCACTGCCTGTGTAAGAGGGTGTGGCCCATGGCTCTCCTCCCCCAGGCTTTAGGGTCTGGTTCTGGTAAGGCAGGCAGCAGAGCTGGGCCCCTCCCTTTCCTCTTGGGAAGCTATGTCCCCTCCAGAGAGGTCATTGCATATCAGTAAGTTCTTTGTTTCTCTGACTCTGCTGATCAAAGTGTTTTGATTTTAAAATGGCTGAGGCTGTCTTGACTGCAAAGCACTGCAGGCTGAAAATGGCTGAGGTTTTCTCCACAGAGAGGGAAAGGGACAGAAAGCTCCCAGGTTCACCTGTCAGCCAGAGATAGCATCCAATCTTTTGGGCTCCCCATCCTGAGACAGATATGTCCCTGACTCTCCCAAACATCAGTTGTCACCAAAAGCCTCTGTGTGCTTGTTGAGGATTTGTTGTCTGTATTGAGTGGTTAATATTAAAACCCCAGTTGGAGCTGGGCTGAGAGAGTGCTGCTCTCTAGCACCACGCAGCTTCCGTGAGGGAGGGGCTCTTGGCTCTCAGCTCTCAGCGCGGGTCCACAGTTTTTACTTACAGATTTTATGCTGTGATCTTGGGCATTCCTCCCAGTTCAGGTTGGTGGATGATGAGTGGTCAGTCATGTTTGTCTCCCCACAGTTATTCCAGGTTATTTACTAGTTTTTTGGTCATTTATGAATTGTTCTGGGGGGGACTAACAGTCTTCCACTCCTCTCTATGCTGCCATCTTAGCTCCTCGATGATAGTACTTTTTAAAAATTGTACTTTTTTTTAAACAGCTGTTACCTTTGTTATAACTGATGAAAAATTATTAAAATAGTACTATTAACTGTCATCTGTAGTTTACATTAGGTGTATTTTCCCCATATACCACCCTATTATTAACACTAGTCATATATTTGTTATAATCCATGAAAGAACATGCTTACGCTTGTACTATTAACTATAGTCCATCATCTATAATAGGTTTCACTGTGTTGTATAGTCCTTTGTTTTATTTTTTAATTTTTACTCTAGTAACATATATGCCCTAGGGTTTCCCTTTTTAACCACTTTACCTATATAATTCAGTGCTATTGATTACACTGTTGATCACCACCATCCATTTCCAAATGTGTACAGTCAACCCAAACAGAAATTCTGTACAAAACAAGCATCAACTCCCTGTTCTCCAAACACAATCTATCCCCTGGTAAACTATAATCTAGATTCTAAATTATGAATTTGCTTATTATATTAAGTTAATATCAATAAGATCATACAATATTTGTCCTTTTGTGTCTAGCTTATTTCACTCAGCATAATGTCGTCAAGCTTCATTCATAATGCACATGCATCAGGACTTTGTTCCTTTTTACAGTTGAATAATATTCCATTGTATGTGTATACCAATTTTTTTAATCCATTCAAAGGTTGATGGACACTTGGTTGCTTCCATCTTTTCACAATTGTGAATAATACTGCTGTGAACATTGATGTGCAAATCTCTGTTCAAGTCCCTACTTTCAGTTCTTCTGGGTATGTACCTAGTAGCAGGATTGCTGGGTCATATGATAATTCTATACTTAGCTTTCTGAGGAACTACCAAACTGTTATCCACAGCAACTGTACCATTTTACATTCCCACCAGCAATTAATGAGTGTTCCTATTTTTCCACTTCCTCCACAACACTTATTGATTTCTGATTTTTTTAAAAAATAGTAGCCATTCTAGTGGGAGTGAAATGATATCTCACTGTGAATTTGATTTACATTTTCCTAACAGCCAGTGATTTTGAGCTTCTTTTCATGTGTCTTTTAGCCATTTATACATCCTCTGGAGAAATGCCTATTCAAGACTTTAGCATGTGTTTTAATTGGGTTGTTTGTCTTTTTATTGTTGAGTTGTAAGATTTCTTTATACATTCTGGATATTAAAACCTTGTCAGATATGTGGTTTCCAATTACTTTCTTCCAGTGAGTAGGTTGTATTTTCACTTTCTTGAAAAAGTCCTTTGAGGCACAAAAGTTTTTAATTTTTTAGAGGTCGCAATTATCCATTTCTTCTTTCAATGCTGTGCTTTGGATGTGAAGTCTAAGAAACCATTGCCTAACACAAGATCATAAAGATGCTTCCCTACATTTTCTTCAGGAATTTAATAGTCCTGATTCTGTTTAGGTCTTTGATCCATTTTGAGTTAATTTCTCTAGATGGTGTGAGATAGGGGCCCTCCTTCATTCTTTTGCACACGGATATCCAGTTCTTCCCGTACCATTTGTTGTAGAAATTGTTCTTTCCCAATTGAAAGGGCTTGGTAGTATTGTCAAAAATCAATTTGTGAGGCTGCTGCAACTGCTCAAAGAAGTCATCAAGGACCCAGCTTCCTCTCAGCTCCTTGGTCCACCTTCTTTAAGATATTACCTTTGGAGCTAGTAAATAGCCAGGAATAACTAGAAAACAATCTGGAAGAACTGATGGGGGGACATCCATGACCACACATTGTACACCAGTCAGGAATGAGTGGGACAGCTGAGATCACAGCATAGAACTGTAAGTAAAGCTCCCCAAATTGCAGAGCTGGTGCCCCTCCCCCACTGGCATGGCAGGCTGGGTTGGAAAACTTCACTGTGGGAAAAAGCAGTCCCTGCTGGGAGCAAGGGAATTTACCTCCACCAAGCTCCAACTGTAGCTTTAATTAACAAATTTGGACTTCTGAATACAAGCTAGGAGCACAGATAAACCCTGAGCAAACAGAAAAGGAACCCAGAGGGTCCTCCTACAAGGAGGAGGTGGGGCTGACCGAAAAAAAAAAAAAAACATAAATAAATGAAAGCAGAGGCATTTGGAGTTTGCTGAGCTCAGAATACTGGAAAAGGGCTGTGTCCCAAGAAAAGGGGCACACAGAACTGGATACCAACTCTAGTTCTTGCCTGGTGAACTGGAGGGCTGGAGACTGGCTCTGAAAAGGGGGCTTTTTTTCCTTTTTATCTCTCTCTTATTCTAAGGAGCTCAGTAGAGAAAGCTTCGGGCATTTTCAATTGTCATCGTTGACCCAGGCAAGGGTGGAGTTAAGACAGAGTCAAAGGAAAAACTCAAGATTAGGAGATAATTCCCTAAAGGGCTTATCTTCCCTAAAAAATGGGGAGGGGGGAGAAGGGGGCAGGGCCCAGCTCAAGTGGCTGCCCTCCCTCAGAGAACTCAGGTCTTAGGGACTAGGGGAAAAAAACAAACAAACAGAAAAAGTTTAAGCTTGGCTTCTAGCACCCTCAGTCCCTGTCTGGGACAGAGTGCATGGAGAATTAAATGTACTGCACCTCTTTATGCTGGTGGGGACCTGCAGGCTAGGCCTCACAGGAAAGTCAGATAATCTCCTGGGTCTCACCTTCAGGGAAACCTAATACTGAATACAGCCTCATTCTGAGACCTAGGACAGTCTGGTCTGGGAAAATCTGATTGGGGTAATCAAGGAAACCAGATGTCTAGACAACAAGTAATTATGAATCACAGTAGGAAAACCAAAGATATGGTGCAAATGAACAAACATACTTCAAATGAAATACAGGAATTGAAACAACTAATTAAAGATCTTCAAACAAATATGGTAAATCAATTCAAAAATCAAATTGGTGAATTGAGGGAAGATATGGCAAAAGAAGGATATAAAAAAGAATATTGGGCAAACATAAGAAAGAACTTAAAAGTTTGAAAAAAACAATTGGCAGAATGTATTGAAAGGCACAATAGAGGAAAGGAAAAACAAAATGGAGTCATACAACAGCAGATTTAAAGAGGCAAAAGAAAGGATTCATGAACTGGAGGACAGGACAGCTGAAATCCTACACACAAAAGAGCAGATAGGGAGAAGAATGGAAAAATATGAGCAGGGTCTTGGGGAATTGAATGACAACATGAAGCACATGAATATAGGTGTTATGGGTGTCCCAGAAGGAGAAGAGAAGGGAAAGGGGGCAGAAACAATAATGGGGGGAAATAGTCACTGAAAATTTCCCATCTCTTTTGAAAGACATAAATTGCAGATCCAAGAGGTACAGCATACCCCAAAGAGAATAGATCTGAGTAGACCAACTCCAAGACACTTATTAATCAGATTATCAGATATCAAAGACAAAGAGAGTATTCTGAAAGCAGTGGGAGAAAAGTGATCCATCACATACAAGGCAAGGTTGATAAGACTATGTGTGAATTTCTCAGCAGAAACCATGGAGGTGAGAAAGCAGTGGTATGATATATTTAAGATACTGAAAGAGAAAAACTGCCCACAAAGAACTCTATATCTGGCAAAACTGTCCTTCAAAAATGAGGGATCATTTAAAACATTTTCAGACAAACAGACACTGTGAGAGTTTGTGAACAGGATACCTGCCCTACAAGAAATACTAAAAGGAGCACTACAGGCAGAGAGGAAAAGATAGGAGAGAGAGTTTTGGAGAAAAATGTAGAAATGAAGACTATTAGTAAGGGTAAAAAGAGAGAGAGGAAAAAAATTAAAATAAAATAATATACATCACATAAAATCCAAAAGACAAAATGGTAGACAATACAGATATACATTGAGTGAGATTAGCCAGAAACAAAAGGATGGGTACCATATGGTCTCACTAATGTGGACTAACATTGATGAGCAAAATTTGAGAGTTGAGAACACAGGTTATCAGGAGATAGAAAGAGGTTAGAGATTGGATATTTGATGCTGAAGGAGTATAGAAGATTCAATAGGATTGATTGTATAGACTCAGAAATGGAATGGATAGCATAATAGTGTGTGATAGTAACACAATATTGTAAGTACTCTGAACAAAAATGAGTGTGAGTACAGTTGAAAGAGGAAGGCTAAGGGCATGTATGACACCAGAAGGAAAGAGAGAAGATAAAGACTGGGATTGTATAATTTAGCAAAACCTAAGTGGTCAATGATGGCGATTAAATATACAAATGTAAGAATGTTTTTTAATGAGGGAGAGCAAATGAATGCCAACATTGCAAGGTGTTGAAAATTGGATGGTATGGGGAAAAATACAAGCAATACAAACTAGAGTCCATAGTTAATGGTAACGTAAGATGCTTCCATTAATTGTAACAAAGACAATATATCAAAGCTAAATGTCTATACGAGAGAGATAAAAGGGAGTGATACTGGATTCTTGGTGGTGGTCTTGTCTAACCTTTTCATTATACTTCATTTTTATTCTTCATTTATTTCCTCCTTTCTCTGTTTTTGTGTGGAAGAAATGGAAATGTCCTCATATAGATTGTGGCAGTAAATGCATAATTTGTGATTATACTGGGAATCATTGATTGTTTACTTAGGGTGGATTGTATGGTGTGTCAATAAAACTGTTTAAAAAATAAACAGAGGAATACAAGTGCTGGAGAAAATGTGGATAGAGGGATGTACATATTCTCTCCTAGTAGGGAGGTAGAATGGCACAGCCCAGCTGGAGGACAGTGGTGGTTCCACAGGAAGCTAATTATTGGGTTGTCATATGGTCCCGCAACCCCATTATTGGGTATATACTTGGAAGAACTGAGAGCAGGGACATGAGTGGGTGTTGCACACTGGTGTTTATGGCAGCAGTATTCACGATTCGAAATGGATAGATGTGGCTTAAGGATACATCAGCTGATAAATGGAATGGCAAACTGTGGTGTATACATACAATGGAATGCTGAGTGGCAGCAAGAAGAAATGAAGTTGTGAGGTATGCAACTAGGTGAATGGACCTTGTTCTGTTTGCTAATGCTGCCAGAATGCAAAACACCGGAGATGAATTGGTTTTCATAAAAGGGGGTTTATTTGGTTACACAGTTACAGTCTTAAGGCCATAAAGTGTCCAAGGTAACACATCAGCAATCTGTTACCTTCACTGGAGGATGGCCAATGGTGACCGGAAAACCTCTGTTAGCTGGGAAGGCACGTGGCTGGCATCTGCTCCAAGTCCTGGTTTCAAAATGGCTTTCTCCCAGGACATTCCTCTCCAGGCTGCAGCTCCTCAAAAATGTCACTCTTAGTTGCACTTGGGATATCTGTCCTCTCTCAGCTTCTCTGGAGCAAGAGTCTGCTTTCAACGGCCATCTTCAAACTGTCTCATCTGCAGCTCCTGTGCCTTCTTCAAAGTGTTCCTCTTGGCTGTAGCTCCTCTTCAAAATGTCACTCACAGCTGCACTGAGTTCCCTCTGCCAGTCAGCTCCTTTATATGGCTCCACTGATCAAGGCCCACCCAATGGGTGGGCCAACACTCCATGGAAATTGTCCAATTAGAGTCATCACCCACAGTTGGGTGGGGCGCATTTCTACAGAAACACTCAAAGAATTACAATCTAATTAACACAGATAATGTCTGCCCACACAAGATTACATCAAAGATAATGGCGTTTGAGGGACACAATATATTCAAACTGGCACAGACCTTGAGGACAGTATGTTGAGTGAATCTAAAAGACAAACATCATAACACTTAACTAAAATGGACTAATGATAATGTGCAAACTCTGACAATTGAATCTGAGAGCATAGGTTATCAGGGGAAGGCTTATTGTAAAGGTTCCTAGATTGTAAGCTCTTACAGCAGTCACATCTATTCATGAGTTGTAATGGTTATCTCTAAATTCTGAGATGCTGAGTTGTGTATAACCTGGCCAATCCCTGGAACTTTGGGTATCTGTGTGACACCTGAGACTCAGAGCCAGAGTTCAGCAGCTATGAATCTGAGCATTACCCCATACAGCAAAAGTTAAATAGTCTGAAAAAGAGATCATACTTCAATTAGAGATATGAATGAAATGGACTTGATTAGAACTAAGGTAACAAGACTAACAGGAAAGGATGATATTGACTGTGTTTTAAAAACTCAACTTCTGTGTGAGACCACAGGAAGAGATGTTTATTTGGTGCAAAATCCATATTTTCTGCAGCACACTATATAATTTAACTTGTATGTTCAGTTCATTCAAATACCATAATTACATGGAATGTTGAATAGGGACTGAGATCTGGTTGGTTTGTACAGGATGTACCTTGAAACCCTGATACATCCCAGAGTAATTTTTGACAGAGAATAAAAAGTATTTGCAAAGCCCCCTTGAGGGCCTGGGGACAAATATGGCAATATTAAACTTTCCCACCTGGGGAATTCCTGGTATACTCGTAAGCACTGGGGACTACTATTGTAGTCCTCAATCTTGGGGCTTGCCCTTATGAAACTTGTTACTGCAGAGGAGAAGTTAAGCCTACTATAATTGTGCCTAAGAGTCACCCCCAGAGGACATCATTTGTTGCTTAGATATGGCCTGTCTCTCTCTAAGGTCACTTGACAGGTAAACTCACTGCCCTTCCCCCTACGTGGAACATGACTCCCAGGGGTGTAAATCTCCCTGGAAATGTGGGACATGACTCACTGGGATGAGCCTGGACCCAGCATTGTGGGATTGAGAAAGACTTCCTGACCAAAATGGGGAAGAGAAATGAAACAAAATAAAGTCTCAGTGGCTGAGAGATCTCAAATGGAGTTGAAAGGTCATTCTGGATTTTATTCTTATATCTTATATAGATATCGCTTAGTGTATTAGAATAGGTAGAAGGAAATCCTGAAACTGTTGAGCTGCAATCCAGTATCCTTAATTCTTGAAGATGATTGTATAACTATATAGCTTATATGGTGTGACTGTGTGATTGTGAAGACTTTGTGGCACACACTCCCTTTATCTAGTGTATGCACAGATGAATAGGAAAAAGGGGGACAAAAAGTAAATGAATAATAGGAGGAAAAGGAGTATGAGATGTTTTGGGTGTTCTTTTTTTACTTTTATTTTTATCTTATTTTTATTTTTTGGAGTAATGAAAATGTTCATAAAATTATGATGATTAATGTGCAACTGTATGATGATACTGTGAACAACTGATTGTACACTTTGGATGATTGTGTGGTATGTGACTATATCTCAATAAAATTGCATAAAAAATTTAATCACCAAAATGTGAGGGTCAATTTCTGAACTCTCAATTTGATTCCATTGGTTGATCTAGCTAAACTTGTGCCAGTATTATGCTGTTTTGACCACTCTAGCTGTGTAATATGCTTTAAAATCAGGAAATGTGAGTCCTCCAACTTTGTTCTTCTTCAAGATGTTTTTGGCTATTCTGGCCCATTACTCTTCCAAGTAAATTTGATAATTGTCATTTCCATGTCTGCTAATAGGCTGTTGGAATTTTGATTAGGATTGTGTTGAATCTGTAAATGATTTTGGGTAGTATTGACATCTAAGTGATATTGGTCTTCCAATCTATGAACACAGAAAGTTATTCCATTTATTTAGGTCTTCTTTGATTTCTTTTAGCAATGTTTCTGTAGTTTTATGTGAAAGTCCTTTATATCCTTGATTTATTCCTAGATGTTTGATTCTTTTTGTTGCTATTGTGAATGGAATTTTTTCCTTGATTTTCTCCTCAGATTGCTCTTTACTAGTATATATAAACACTACTGAGTTTTCCCTGTTGATCTTATATCCTGCCACTTTGCTGAATTCCTTTATTAGTGCTAGTCTTTTTTATGCAGTTTTCTTGGGACTTTCTCTAATTAGGATCATGTCATCTGCAAAGAGTGAAAGTTTTGTTCCTTCCTTCCCAATTTGGATGCCTTTTATTTCTTTTTCTTGCCTAACTGCTCTTTCTAGAACTTCCAGTGCAATGTGGACTAACACCGATGATAGTGGGCATCCTTGTCTTGTTCCAGATATTAGAGGGAAAGTCTTCAGTCTTTTACCATTGACTATTATGTTAGCTGTGTTTTTTTCATATGTGCCTTTATCATATTGAGGAAGATTCCTTCTATTCCTGTTTTGCTAAGTGTTTTTATCATAAAGCATGCTGGATTTTGTCAAATGCCCTTTCTGTATCAATGGAGATGATTCTGTATTTTTTTCCCCTAAATTTGTTAATGTGGTGTATTATGTTATTTGATTTTCTTATGTTGAACCACCCTTGCATACCTGGGATAAAACCCACTTGATCATGGTTTATAATTCTTTTAATTTGTTGCTGGATTTGATTTGCAAACATTTTCTTGAGGATTTTTGAATCTGTATTCATAAGAGAAATTGGTCTGTAATTCTCTTTTCTCATAGTATCATTATCTGGTTTTGGTATAAGGATGATGTTGGCATCATAGAATGAGTTAGATAGTGTTCCCTTCTGTTCAAACTTTTGGAAGAGTTTGAGCAGGATTGGTGTTAATTCTTGGAATGTTTGGTAGAATTCCCCTGTGAAGCTGTCTGTTCCTGGGCTTTTTCGGGGGTGGGAGGGGGGCAGGTATTCTGTTTCAGTCTCGTTGTCTGTAGAGGTGTTCCATTTCTCCTAGAGTCAGTTTAGGTTGTTTGCATGTTTCTCAAAATGTGTCCATTTTATTTAAGTTGGCTAATTTTTTGGCATAAATTGTTCACAGAATCCTCTTACGAGCATTTTATTTCTCTGGAGTCAGTAGTAATGGCCTCTCTCTCATTTCTGATTTTATTTATTTGTGTCTCCTCTCTTTTTTTCTTTGTCAATCTAGCTAAGTGTTTGTCAATTTTATTAATCTTTCCAAAGAACCAACTTTTGGTTTTATAAATGCTGTCTATTGTTTTCATATTCTCAATTTTATTTATTCTTGCTCTAATTTTTGTTATTTCTTTCTTTTTGCTTGCTTTGGGTTTACTTGGCTGTTCTTTATCTTGTGCCTCCAGGTGTGCAGTTAGGTCTTTGTTTTTAGCTCTTTCTTTGTTTTAAATATAAGCATTTAAGGCTATAAACCCTCAGAACTGCCTTTGATGCATCCCATAAGGTTTGGAATGCTATGTTCTCATTTTTGTTCATCTTAAGATATTTACTGATTTACCTTGCAATTTCTTCTTTGACCTAGTGGTTCTTTAAGAGTGTGTTATTTAGCTTCCATGTATTTGTGGATTTTCCAGTTCTTCATCTGTTATGGAGTTCCACCTTCTTTCCATATGGGCAGAGAAGGTACATTGTATATTTCAATATTATTTAATTTATTGAGACTTGTGACCCAACATGTGGTCTATTCTGGAGAATGATCCATGTGCACTTGAGAAGAAGGTGTATCTTTCTGTTTTGGAGTGCAATGTCTTATATATGTCTGTTAGGTCTAGTTCATTTATCATATTACTCAAGTTCTCTGTTTCCTTATTGATATTATTTCTAGATGTTCTGTCTAATGATGAAAGTGGTCTATTGAAGTCTCCAAATATTTTTTTAGAGGTGTCTATTTCTCCCTTCAGTTTTACCAGTAATCATGTGTTTTTGGGTACTGTGGTTAGGTGCATAAATATTTATGATGGTTCTTGCTTCTTGATGAATTGCCCCTTTTATTAACATATAATGTCCTTCTTTTTCTCTTATAACAGCTTTTGACTTAAAGTATATTTTGTCTCATATTAATATAGCTATCCCAGATCTTTTTTGGTTACTATTTGCATGGAATATCTTTTTCCAACTTTTCACTTTCAAATTATTTCTGTCTTTGTGTCTAAGTTGAGTCTCTTTTAAACCACATGCAGTTGGATCATGCTTTTTTATCCATTCTGCCAGTGTTTACATTTGATTGGTGAGTCTAATCCATTAGCATTCAATGTTATTTACTGTAAATGCAGCACTTAACTTCAGCCATTTGCCCTTTGGTTTTTATATGCCATATTTTTATTTGTCTCTCTTGCCCTTTATCGCAACCTCCTTTTCTGAATAGTTGACTTTTGTGATGTGTCTAACTGATCCTTTTCTCATTTTTCTTTCTGTATATTTTTAAAATACCCTCTTTGTGGTTACCCTGCAGTTTATACTTCTCAACCTACATCTATAGCATACTAAATTGAAAAGATACCAACTAAGCTTCAATGGCATACGTATTTGTTGTAATTCTTCATTTCTTCACATTATCCCAAGTCACTTTCTCCTGTCTTTTCTTTCAACCTGCAGAACTTCCTTTAGTAATTCTTGTAGGGCAGGCCTTTTGATGATATATGCTCACAATTTCTGTTTATTTGTGAATATTTTAAACTCTCCCTCATTTTTGAAGGACAGTTTTGCTGCATAAAGAATTTTTGGCTAGCAGTTTTTCTCTTTCAGTACCTTAAATATATCATACCACTGCCTTCTCCCCTCCATGTTTTCTGATGGGAAATCGGCACTTAGTAGTTTTATTGAAGATCCCTTGTATGTGATGAATCAGTTTTCTCTTGCAGCTTACAAAATTTCTCTTTATCTTCGAGATTTGATGTTCTGACTAGTATGTGTCTCCAAGTAGGACAATTAGGATTTACTTTGTTTGGGGTGTGCTACACTTTTGTATATGTATATTTATGTCTTTCATAAGAGTTGGAAAATTTTCAGCCATTATTTCCTTGACTATTCCTTCTGCCCTTTTTGTCTTCTCTTCTCCTTCTGGGGTACCCATGACACATATGCTTGTGTGCTTCTTGCTGTCATTCAAATCCCTGAAACACTGATCAATTTTTTCTATTCTTTATCAGTTCTTCTGATGGTGTGATTTTGATTGCTCTGTGTTCTAGTTCACTGACTCTTCTGCCTATTCACATCTGCTTTGTATGCCTCTAATGTATTTTTAATCTCTATTGTGCCTTTCATCCTCATAATTTCTGTTATATTTCTTTTTTATCATTTTTTAATGTGAAATATAACATATATACATACAAGTGATAAGTTACCAAGTGCAATCTAACAAGTAGTTAGAGAGCAGATTTCAAAGAATATTATCGGTTACAATTCCACAGTTTCAATTATTTCCTTATTATGAAATATAGCATATATACACAAAGGTAATCTCTTTCAAAGTATGTTTTAACAAGTAGATATATAGGAAATTTCCAAAGTTATTATGAGTTATAGTACTATAGTTTCAGTTATTTCCTTATTGTGAAATCTAACATATATACAAAAAGGTATAATTTGAACAATTTAACAAGTAGCTATAGAACACATTTCAAAGGATGCTATAGGTTACAGTTCCACCATTTCAATTCTTTCCTTCTAACTATTCTAATATTCTAGCAACTAAGAAAAAGAAAGTTATATAAAGACTCAGTATTCATAATCCTTTGTTAAATTCCATTTCGTCTTTTGCTACCTCTTCCTCTAGTTTAATCACTTTCCCAATCTTCAGGGATGTCTAGGCAGTGACCATCCTAACCTGTTCATGTTTAAAAGGGGTATCAATTTTATGAACAAAGTGGACACATCTAGCTGATGTTCTTGAAGAACCTATTACTTCTGGGTTTTGGGACTTAGCTGGCATAGGGGCACTTTGAAGGATTTAAGTTTCTGATGAATAAGCTTAATGAGTAAAACTTTTATAGAGTCTCAGATAGGGAACCAGATATTCTTTAAGATTTTCAGGACTACTGTTGACTTGGACTTATCATATTTTCGTCCTTTGACATATCTAGGTGAAGCTTGCATAGAAATAACCTCTATGACAACCTCTTGACTCTATTTGAATTCTCTTAGCCACTAAAACCTTATTTTGTTGTCTTTCTTTTCCTGCTTTTGGTCAAAAAGGCATTCTTAATCCCTCAATGCCAGGTTCAGGCTCATTACTGGAATCCATGTCCCACATTGCCAGGAAGGCTCATTGATCTTGGGGATCCTGTCCCTCATCAGGGGGAGGGTAATGAATTTATTTGCAGAGTTAGGCTTAGAAAAAGTCCACATTTGAACAACAAAAAGAGGCTCTCTGGAGGTAACAGCCAGGCAAAATCGCAGGTGGGCTCAGCCTCCTCTTTACAGTCATGTTTCACCCGAGCAAACCTCTATATCAAGGGCCCAACTTAAAAATTAGGGGGTTCCTAAGTTCACATAGCATATATAATCCATCCATATCTGACACTATCATCACTCAGTTGTGCAATCCTCATCACTCTCCATTTTAAACAATTCTTATGACCCAAAACATCTCACAGCCTCCAATTATTTGTGTCCCTAGTATTTGTGTAATTCTAGTATGGTAGTATGGTATGCCTATTAAATATAGTCCCTAGTATACAATGTGTAGATTTTTCCCATGTACCCTTCTATTGTCAACTCTCTATGCCAGTGTCATACCTTAGAAGTATATCATGCAAGCACCTATCTATAGTTGTGGTATTGATCTGTGGGAAACATGCCTTTAAACAACCCCTTTCCTATTCACATTCAATACAGTTCTGATACTTACAATCCCATTAACAAACAATTGTCACCCCTATCCATTAACACACCTTTGAATTCTCCATCATTAACATACCTGAACAAATTAGATTATCATTCCCCCTCACTAGCTACTGTCTATCACTAGGTCCTCAATATTCTTA
This sequence comes from Choloepus didactylus, assembly GCF_015220235.1. Classification (NCBI taxonomy): domain Eukaryota; kingdom Metazoa; phylum Chordata; class Mammalia; order Pilosa; family Megalonychidae; genus Choloepus; species Choloepus didactylus. The sequence continues at coordinate 187,119,475 of NC_051307.1, forward strand.
CTTAATAAGTCATTGATTTTACACTGTTCAGATAGTTCAGAAGTATCTCTCCTTTTGTGTCTGAGTTATTTCACTCAGAATTATATCTTCAAGTTCATCCATGTTGCCATATGTTTCAGGACTTTGTTGCTTCTTACTGCTGCCTAGTATTCCATTGTATGTGTGTACCACATTTTGTTTATCCACTTGTTTGTTGAAGGACACTTGAATTGTTTCCATGTCTTGGCAATTGTGAACAATCCTGCTATGAGCATTGGTGTACAAATGTTTCTTTGTGTCACTGCTTTCAAGTCTTCTGGGTATATACTGAGAAGTGTAATTGCCAGATCATAGGGTAATTCTATATATAGTTTTATGAGAAACTGCCAAACTGTCTTCCAGAATGGCTGTACCATTATACAGTCCCACCAGCAATGAATAAGAATTCCAATTTCTCCACATCCTCTCCAGCATTTGTAGTTTCTTGTTTGTTGAATGGCAAACAAGTAAGATGATATCTCATTGTGGTCTTGATTTGCATCTCCCTAATAGCTAGTGAAGATGAACATTTTTTCATGTGTTTTTTAGTTATTTGTATTTCCTCTTTGGAGAAATGTCTTTTCATCTCTTTTGCCCATTTTATAATTGGGCTGTTTGTTCTATTGTATGTTTCTTTTTATACTTTCAGATTCTTCATTATGCTTACACATTGCCTTAATTTCCTTTAGCTCTATATCCATGTTTTCTATTATCTCCTTGAATTGATTTAGGAGATTTGTTTGAACTTATTTGATTAGTTGTTGCAAATTCGGTGTTTATGATTTGTTCCCTTGACTGAGACATATCTTCCTGTTTATTAACTTGGCTTATAATTTTTTGCTGATGTCAGAGCTTCTGAAATCTGTTAACTCTGAAGTTCAGCTCCTTCCTCTTGTCTAGCATTTTATTGTTGATTGGCTTTGTATTAAGGCTCTTTGTTGATGCTCGGTCCAAATTATTATGGACCTATAGAGTAGCCTGTGTGTAATTGTTCCAATTTTCTCAGCTCTTCCTCATCTGATTCTTGCCCTGGATCTGGGATACAATTTTTAAGGAAGCATTTTCTGTGCATTTGTTTCACCTGCAATGGAAAATATCCCTTCTTTTGTTTCTTCTCTGTTCTGTTTGTTTTTGTGCAGAATTTTCTCCCCAGCTCCTACGATTTGTTTTAATTCTCTCCCTCGCTTGGTTTCTCCCTTTCCTTATGTTTTTTCGGTTCTGGGATCCTCCAGTCTTACATAAGTTCAGTTTAAGCCCTTCCATTTTCAGGTTTTTTTTTTTTTTTTCCGTGTGAGGTTTCTCTGCCTTTGGTTTCTTCCCTGCCCCAGGAGGACAGTTGAGGTCAATTCAGAAAAGTGGGTCACTCCAGAGAAGTCTGTTTTTCCTGTAGCAATTTCCTGTGATAGTAAGTGACTTGAATGATTGCAGCCCTTGGCCACCAGTTTGCAGCTTTTTTTCTCTCTCTTTTTTATCCCCCAACCTGGGGGCCCTTTTGTATGTCACTCTCCTCCATGACTAGTATAATGACAGGGCTCTCAGTGGACTTGGGTTCCTGTGCCTGGATATGCTTGGGGTTCTAACTCACTGCTGTGAATTCCTCTTTTGTCTGTGTCCCCGGTGGGAGGGACCCAGACTGCTGCCTCTGGAGAACTTCAAGTTGCACAGGACCAAGTGAGGGGAAGGGGAGAGGGCCAGCCATTCCAGGATCGAAGTTTCCTACTTGACATTTCTCTCCTTCTTCAATTCAGCATATATGGAGTCCTTCTCCAGTCTCTACCATCCTCCAGAATTCTAAGCAAGTAAAATTTGTCATTATATTTGCTAAATCTCTGGGGAGGTTTTTTTTTAGGGGATGTCTTTCATCACCTTGTTGATGATACCATTTTTTGATCTACTTTCTGTAGGGCTATATTACATTAATTTCAATAACCTATTTATCTTCTGGATTCTGGATGCTCTTATAATGTGAACAACTCAGGGACAAGAATTTTGTTTTATCCAATTTTTTAATCCTTATATTTTAGTTTCTGGTATATCATAGCTATTCAGTAAGTGTTGGTTGAATGTAGAAGAATTAATGATTTTAAAGGATAAGAAAGGGCCTGGAAGTATAAGAGAGGACATTCTAGAGGAAGCAAGCATTTGGAAGTAGGAAAGAATAATGTGATATCAGAGAGTGATGAAGAATTCTTTTTGACTAGAAGACTCATGCTGACTGACAATAAATGCCCAGTAACTAGAAAACAATAAAAATCAAACTCACTGCATTTATCCCAGTGAAGGTGTTTCTATTGGGGATACAATAACTAGCTCCATCTGGGATGGATGGGCCACTACTAAATACTTTTAAACAGGTTGTCCACTTCATGGGTTCTTGGCTATTAGAAAACATTATCAGAATTAAATTTGTTACATTAAGCAGAAGAAAACATTATTCAAAGGATTAATGAAAATTATGAGACTACTAGGCTTGGGAAAGTATCCAAGGAGACAAAGCACAAATAATGGGACACTGCCTCTGGCACCATCACCACTGCATTCTCGTGGCTTCTACTGCTGCTGACTCCTTGTTACCATACCACTAACACCACCACTCCTGGACAGTGTTTGCTACCACACTGGAAGTTCAGCTCTAGTGTGGCTTCTGCACATGATTTCTAACTGACTCTGCACCTTTGCCTCCTTCCATCAGTATTCAGTGCCAATGACAGCAATGTCTGAAAGGATATACTAACCTTACATGCCCCCCAAATAGCTGCTAAGACATAGTGTGGGAAAATCTCTTCAAATTTGGAATTCTAGTACCTGCTAAATTGATTAAGTCTTTTTATGCTGTGCAGCTCCCCACCCCCTGCCAAAAAACAAACAAAAAACCCCACACTGTCTTTTACAGTCCATTCCTTTGTCTCAATATTTACATATAGCCTCCTTTTAATACAGAGCCTTAAAAAAAATCCTCCCACCTAATATAATGAAATTATTTAAAATATGACCAAGAAAGGGAAACTTAAGTTTCCATCAATTTCTGTATCCATTTTCAAATTGAGGTTTTCTAGGAGAATGCACATTTTACTTTTATCATGATCCTTTTCCTATATTTTAATTTGTAGACTAAATTCTTTGATTAATCACAACCCAGAAGATCTTTTAAAAAGTGTAGGGGAAGAGAGAGGAAATTAAAGGGATGTCAGTTAAAATTTAATATTAATATATACATGACAAAGTAAAAAGAGGAATATGTATAAAAAACTGAAATCTTTGTTTCTGTACTTGGACAACAGGCCATCTTAGGTATTTATAACCTTTCTTTCTTACTTCCTTTTTCATATTCCTTTTTCCTTTGGCCAGAAAACTGGGTGGTCATAGTTCTGGATATTATAGCAGAGGGATAGATGCTTCCCCCACCTCCCCAACAGGATCTCCTGCACAACAGCCCTACTAATCCTGGTCCTCTTTGTTAATCCTATTTTTCTTTGGTAAACCATTTACCTCAGTCAACTTATTCTTCAGGTTTTGCCTGTTCCCCTAGAAGCCAAGAGTCTGAAATGTTCAGGTGGAAGGCTCAGCTTTGAAATTAATGAATTCATGTCTGTGTTCCCTGGTGAAAGCTATACCAGCAGAACTTAAAGTTGTGGTGGTACAAAGATAAAATAGTATCATATTAGATGTAATATTGTGAATTGGCATTTTTTCTTGAACTCCTGATTCATGGACTTGTTTATTCTAGATTTATGAAAAAAAAAAAAAAATCACCATATGCTTATCTCTGTAGTTCAGAGCACAAAACACATCCTTTAGGGCAGTATGTTGAATTTGCTAGGTGTTATTTCCCAGCTGGTACTGTCACTGGATAGGCCATTTTACCATTTTATGAATCAAGCTATTTCTGGAAGAAGAAGAACTTAACAAAAATTAAATTCCATGAGAACTTGTTCTTTTTAAAATTCATTTCACTGTAAGATTTTGATTATAAATGTCATTGTGAATTATACCATAATAATGGTATAAGATTTTGAGTGATGCTGACAGAGGCCTGTCTAACAGATAAAGAGAATATGAGTCTAGAATAAGTGTCATTTACAATGAGGACAAGTTGCTGTCCCTTCCATGATCAAAGGGATCCAATATAATTAGCTTGACACTATAAGACTATTTAATTTCATGGTTGGGGCTCCTGGTAGGTCAGTGCTGTTAGTGCATTAGAAACTCAACAAAGTTAGTATCCGCATGAGCATTGGCAATTTTCTGAGCTTAGGTACAGTCACTAACTGCTACTATGACCACATCTTTAAAGTCTTACTGGGGTACTTGGGAAAGGATGCCAATTGATAAACTCAGTGTAGGCCATTTTTAAACTAGGAGCCTCTTCTGCAATATGATCATACAGTCCATTTGTAAGAGGTATAATGTATCTTTTCCTCAAGTATCCTCCTCTGCAGTCTTCTGATCTTGCTCTTCCCAAGGACATGACCATATCATTCAACCATTAGCTACTGCTTAAGATCTATGTGGATTATAACTCTGGGATATCTTCCTTCCAATACAAGTGGAAAAAGGGTTGCAACACTTAAACTTCAACCTACTAGGAACATTCCCTTTCCTAAGCTCTTTCACATCCAGTCAACCCCTGAGTGGGGTTATAATGCTGCAGCTGTAAACCTTCATCTGGTGCTAGCATATCATGTAGAACTTTTCATAATTTGATATTTTCCCTTCGTAAGTCAAGTAACTATAGATGAGTTTCTCAACCTCAGCACTATTGATATTTTGGACTGGATAAATCTTTGTTGTGAGGGAAGTGTTTGTGTGCATTGTAGGATATTTAACAGCATCCCTCACTTCTACACACTTGGTGCCAAAGAAACTTCACCCCAAGTTGGGACAAACACAAATGTCTCCAGACATTGCCAGACATTTTCCTGTGGGGCAAGGGAACCACTGAGTTATAGGTAAGGTAAGGTACATAATGGTTTGGCTAGGAGAGTCCCATTTTAGGCCTTATGTCTAGACCTGCTTTTAAGCTCAAAAATGTCCCTGTTTGTGTGATAAATTACAGTTGCTTGAGTCATAAGGGACTCCCCATGAGATCAAAAATGTGGGTTGATGGAGACGTAGTTGTGTGCCAAGAGAAGACACGCTCTGTGTGTGAGCCATCTGCTCACGCAACTTTCTTATGCTTTAGGAACTGCTTGGGTCCCATCCCATATACACCTTCTCCATTTGACAAAGGTATGCTGCTGGGTGCCTATGACATGATGGCTTGATGTTTCTAGATAATACACGGTTCATGACGTCCAGCTCAGTTTGAATGTACATATGGATAAGCATCAATTGGGGTATAAGATGAGGCCAAGAGGTTTTTCCAAAATAATAGTTACTTTGTAAAGAATCCATAGGTTTTTCATCCATAAAATCCTAACAGCCATGATTTTCTCATCAGGGCTTGTCACAGGTACCAGACAGTATCCTCATCTATTGTTGATTTTAAGCATCATGGAATCAGCATGGTTGTGAGAGCCAAGTGGCAGATCTGCTTGCACTGCAACCTGAACCAGCTGGATAGCTTTTTCTTGCTCTCAAACTCACTCAAAGCTGAAACACTTTTTAAGAACCTAGTAAATAGACTGGAAAGACAGAACTAAATATGGTATATATATTGCCTATAAAAGTCCAAAAGGCCACTTTGCCTCTTTCCTGGTAATAGACAATGCAAGATGTAGGAATCTGTCTTACACTTAAGAAAGTATATGCCAGCATCACTAGATTCCCTCACATTGCAAACATTCTGTATTTGTAGAGGATTACTCTCCTAACATTTTCATGGAAGTATTTCCAAGGCATTTGCTGTATTTGCTACTTGCAGCTTCCTAGTCCCACCCGCGTGATGAACCAGCATGATATATTTTGGAATGGTGAGAAGATCAAGGTGCCTGCAAACTAAATTGTGAAACAGATACAGAACACTGAGATAAGTCTAAGACTGAAGGGCAACATTGTGTAACACTTTATGCCAGAGGAAAGGAGTGGTTTCTGGTGTCTCTTCTTTTTGCGGTAGGGGAAAAACTAGTTAGATCAGTAGCAGCATACTTGCTGCTGCAGATTATGTTATTTCCCTCAGTAAGCAGACCATATCTAGCAAACTAGCTGCAAAGGGAATCATTACCTGATTAAACATATGACCATTAATTGTCATTCTTAAGAAGTCATCCATTTTCTATACTCTCCAAATTGATGAGTTAAATGACAAAATGAACATTCTGCATCTTGCAGACTTGAAGTCTTTGATGGTGGTACATCCTGAGGGATGCCATTGTATTTTTGGTTCAGTGTTTTCTTCTAGAAATAGAGTTCTAGAATCCTTCATTTGCCTTCCTATCAAAATAAACCTTACTATATAGATCAGATAACAATCTGGTGATTATTGTCAGTTGAATTAGTCTAAATACACTTGGAAACTGAGAAAATATACATGATATGGGTTTAAGAACTGACTGGGACTACTACTGTCAAGTCATAATCTATTCAATGTTTGACCTCTATATACTTGACCTCTAATACTCGACCTTTACTATTTCATATGGATCACAATAATTCTAAGTCTGTAGGGATCGGCTTTAATTTAAATTCAGAACTTTAGTGAGCTGTATGTCTGTTTCTGTCCTGTAGAACCCCATTATCATTTGGTCTTAGCCAAATATTCCCATGGGTCAGATCATTGTGATCGTCACTTCACCCTACTGCTGTTTATTTTAACCATTTCCACCTTTCCTCTAGGATTTATGCCTCATTAAAAGGTTATACCATTCTAGCATTCTCTAGCCATATTGAAAATCAAGTGGGATATTTCAAATCCAGCATCTCTTACCTACAGTCCCTTAGGATATTCTGTAGTGATGATGGTTCTCTCCTCTCCAGTATGTTTCTCAAGTACTTGATGAATAGAGTGGCTTCTAGCCTCCTTTGTAGGAGTTTGTAGGTTGCAGTTTGGGGTGAATAGACCATTTGCATAAATTAACTCACTCCCAAATTCCTACCTACCAAGTCTTTTATGGTAATTAAATTTTATTTTTTAAAGCTTTACCCATAAAATTTTTAATATCCAAATAGTACTACAAAGATTATGACAGAAACTGCCTGCTCTCTGCCTCACCCTCCCTAGTCTTCATTCCTGCTCTTTCAGGAAGGTGAAGCAGCTTGGGAAGGAGGTAGTGGAGGCAAGGCACTACCATGAACTCCCTCGGGAACATGCTGCTTCGCATGCCATTGTAGGGCATTTGCTCTTGAGGAGAAGTCAACACTGCTGTAAGAACCACAGGCATTATGGCCACAGACTACACATACTGCCAGGCTCTGCTGACCATGGATAATTGCTGCCTTGCCATTGGACTTTCAACCACATACAGCAACCACATACAGATTAGTCTAGACTAATCTCTAACTGACTATGCTTTTACAGGTAAAAACACTGGACAGACCAGATTTAGGTCATATGTTTATACTTAACATGTTTGGAGGTGGTAAAGGAGATGTCTGCATTTTCTTGAAATTATAACATAAAAGGAAGGACCCTCCATTCAACTTATCTTGAGATACTGGCTGGAAGCAGTAATGATTTTGTAGATTCAGACAGTTTCCCCTTTGGCCCAGTGGAAATGTGAAGAAAAATTAATGAGGGTTGATGGCCATTGGTCCTCTTCCTTAAGCAAAACCCTGGGGGATAGAGATCTTTTACTCCCAAAACCCAAGTCATTTTGTAATCTTAGAATTAGGAAGATGGGTTTCAGCTAGTGTTTGGCAATGGTTACATATTTTCTGCTTGGGAGACGTTGATACTACTGATCCCAAACTTACTCTTAAGAGGAGATGGTTTCACTTCTAGCTATTCAAAGAAAGGTTATTGGCAGGGGCAGGTCTAGGGTCAGTGGCCTTGAACTGGCCACATGGGATTTGAACAGGTTATTGGCCATCACCTTGTTCTCACCAAATAATCTAGACTTTGTTCTCCCAGCTAAACCCAGGGAAGGCAAGCTGCATATGTACTGGCTTTGTTTCCTGGCTCCTATTATATTCACCACTGAGGCATATAAAGAAACGGAAACAGCCTTAGAGAGACTAAGGGGTATTTGGCTTTAAACATTTTTTATTTTCTAATTGAATTAGAGTAAAAACAGTAGTTAAAATATCCCCTTGGCTGTTGTCATGAAAATCACAATAACAAATTAGCCAAAAATAGCCCATTTTATGTAGTTTCCAAGGATACAGCCACAGTTAGAATTGTCAACTGCCAGTCAACTCCCCGCACCCTCCACCCCCTGCCAAAGGACATTAAAACAAGACAATGGAAGGGGAAGGGCCACAGGGCAAGTTTTTCTTGCTAAATAAAGGTTAGGAGAGAAATGAAAAGCTTTGAAGCAGATTGTATTAATTCTTTTCAGATCAATTTAAAGAAAATGGCTGAACTGACTGATCCCTCAGAAGTTGCTTAATTGAAAACAAAACAGGGCCGGTAGTGTTTCTGTTTTAAAGTCGGGATAGCCAAGTCTTCCAGCTCACAGACCATAGGCTCCTAAGCCTTCCCTGTCTGATCGTGGCTTTCATTTATTAAGTGCTCTGCCAACATTCATCGTATTTAATCTTCGTAACAACCTTTTGGGGGTTGTCTGCTAAACACTGGTTATTTTGGTCTACTAAACATCCATTCCCCTTTTCCTGGCAATAGCACTCTGACTTCCCTTTAGGAAATTATCCCCATCTGATCCTATGAAATTAAACATCAAATTAAGATGCACTAGCCATGGTGGGAATGTGAACCAAACCAGACCATTCAGAGAGTTGATCTGCAGATAGATAAATCTTGAGCTCCACTTTAACATTACTGAGAATGTTGAAACTTGTGGAAGTCCTGGATGAGGCTACAGTATTCCTGCTAACTTGCCCACATAATGGTCTTGATTCCTGTGCCCTTTTGTCAATTCTGTTAGCCATTAATATCCTTCTAACAAGGTCATTGTCCAATTTTCAGTATTATTGTTTTTAATTTGAGAAAACTGTGACTCCACTAAATTAAATCCCTCGGCCAAGGCTAGCCAGTGAATGATGGAGCCTGGACACAAACTCGCATCTGCTTCCTTCTTCCTCCCACACTATTTCCTTTCATGGGAATAAATAAGCTACCCCCTGGCTATACCACAGCCTAGGGCTCTCTTTTCAATGATGGGGATCAAGAGGTGATTCCTGTGGAGAAAAATCTCATTGTTCACACTTCCTCTTTTTAGATGTGTTGAGCCTTTTCACAGATCTGATGATTTCCCTTTGTCTATTCTTTCTAGACTCTGTGTGTGTGTGTATTTGGAGGGGGTGACAATGTTTGTAATGAGTAGGAGCTGATGTTTTTTTTCAGAATGTGTGTGTCTGTTTTTCTTTTTAACTTTTGTCCTTTTTCCAAGCATCAGCAAAGAAGAAGAAACAGGAATACTTAAAATGAAGAATATAGAAAGAGCATGGGCTTTGAAGCCAGGTAAAGCTAGGTTAAAATTCTAGCTCCACTAATTTCTAGCTTGCTGTTAGGGAAAGTCACTTGTCCTTCACAGGAAGTTGAAATTTGTTGTGATTTTCTATTGCCAACTTAGAAACCCAGGTGGATAGCTGTGTTTGGAGGGAGGCAGCTCAACTGTCTTACTGCTGCATCTGCTTTGGCATCACGTAACTCCCTGGGGCTGTTCCTGCCTTTCCAAATGCTCTCTGTTATTTGGAAAAAGTCAAATTCCAAAGTGTAGCCACTTCCCTGCATTTGTAGACCTGCGTCAGGTGGGCTGTGAGCATAGACCATGGATGTTCTTGAGTGCTTTGTGCCAGGTGAACCTTGGCACCAAGATTAGAGGTTCCAAAGGATTGTGGGGTTTACCCCTGACCACTGACCCTGTGATTCCCAGTGTGCTGAGCCAGGAGCATTAGCCTGCTCTCTGTGGGGGTTCCTTCATGCGGCCTTTGGGTACTGTCCTCCTCCTCAGTGGGTGAATGGCGTCCTCGTAGAACAATCCCCCCCCCCCCCACAAGCACATTTCTTCTTTTCCTGCAAGTACTCTTGTTTGCTGAAATTGATTTAACTTTCAGGTGAATGGATAACACCTTCCCTACTCCTATAGCAATATATAATATATTTGATTTAGTTCAGTGGGGTTAGAGAACTGTGAGTTAAATATTTGTGTTTAGGTCACTTGCACTGATGATATATTTCCTAAGCAAGAGTTGTTTTGTTGTTTTTGCTTATTTCTCCAATTAGACAAATGGCTTAAAAGATACAAATTTATTCTCTTAGAATTTTGGAGATCAAAAGTCCAAAATGAGTCTTATGTGGCTAAACTCAAGGTGTCAACATGGCTGGTTCCTTCCGGGAACTCTAGGGGAGAATCCGTGTCCTTGACTTTACCAGTTTCTAGAGGCCACTTACAATCTTTGATTTGTGGCCTCTTCCTACATCTTCAAAGCCAGCAGAAGAGCATTTTCTTTCCTCTTTGATCTCTACTTCTAGCCTTCCATCTTCTACCTCTGAAATAACTCAATTTCCTCCCTTAAATAAGGACCCTTGTGATTTCATTGGGCTCACCCAGATAATTCCGGATAATGTTCCCATCTGGACATCCTCAGTCACATCTGCAAAGTCTCTGCATCATATAAGGTAACATAGTCACAGGTTCCAGGGGTTAGGAAGGGACGTCCTGGGGTGGGGGGCGGCATTATTTCAGCCTACCACACTATTTTACCTTACAGCATTATAATGTTCCCTCTCTGATGAATTTTATGTGTTTTTGCCCAAATTTTACTTTGTTTGATATTAAGATCATACCCCAGCTTTCTTTTTTTGTTTTGTATTTGCCTGTGATAACTTGTCTACCTTTTACTTTGTATCCTTTCTGAATCATTTGGGTGTGTCTCATGTAAACAGCACATAGAACTGTAGTTTGTTTAGTGATTCAATCTGAAAATTTACGTTAATAGCTTATTTACATCTTTGACTATATATGTATAAAGTCATTCATAATGCCATCTATTTTCTTTATTTTTCTGATATTTAGAAATGTGCATATGAATTTTATTGTCACCCTTTTTTCTTAAGTGTATAGATAAATACATTCAGTGCTCACCACCAGTCTTTTATGTTTCAGATTCTCTAATCATCTAGCAAATTCCCCAGGAAGGCAAATAGGAATATTTCCTGAGACTTTGCAAAGCCAAATTGTTGGTAGCCATTATTACTTGGCACAATGTAAAATTCTTGATTCACTCCTTTCTTTCCCTTTTAACTTTACATGTCGCTCTAGTTTCTTCTTAATGTCTAATGTTAACCTGATTTTATTTCCCTGAGAGTGACCTGATCTTTGTACCCAGATTGCCAAAGTATTCTTTATCTTTCAAGTTTAGTACTTTTATTTGAATTATTTTTCTATTGACTGCTTTGGGGGTGTCAGTTTTCTTTAGAATATGGTGTGATTTTGCAGTATGTGGACTATAATCTCCTTTTATTTCATGGAGGTTTCTTAAATTTAAATTCTCCTAGCTTGTAGAAGTATCATATTTAAGTGGGAAAGATTAAGGTATCTTTCTTGGTTCCTTAACCATAAAATTGCCTCCTTTTTTAAATTTTTATTTTAGTGATGGTTTCTTTAATACATAGCACCTTCTGACTTAGATCCTATAAGGTAAAAGATTCCTACCACCAGTCCTGATTTTCTGAGTTCCTTTTACAAGCTGCCACCACCAGGGGAAGCTCCCACTGACTTCCAGGGTTTTCCTCTCTTTTAGAAGGTGGTCATTACTGAGAACTATCACCTCTGGTCTGGCCGCCTTGGAACTTTCCATGGCTTCGCTCTCATTTCCCCAAGTGCCCAAGCTCTGTTCCTTCTCATCCAACTAACTCGAGTTCTCAAGCAGGATTTGGTCCTCTCCTACAGGAGATGATATTGCTTGGTCATGTGTGGAAACGATCACCACTGCCAGTTATTTCTTTCCACACCTAGTGAAATTTTATGGCAAACCTTGTGTTGGGTTTGCTGCCTTCAGGTGCTTTTGAACTCACTAACACAAGCTTGCAGGATTTCTCTGATTCTTAACTTCTCTATCAGTGTAGTGTGGAGAAGGACTAGGAAACTGAAAATAAGCTTCCATCATGCTAACTTTTTAATACCTCTTCTCCAACTTGCACCTTGGACTTTCATTACAACTGTTCCACTGGTCAATTAATAATAAAGTTATTTTATGCATGCTTGTAACAATTAAGGAAAACAATAGTTGCTTTCAAGGACAAATCCTAAAATTTCCATGCATTGTTTAACCCAATAGGAGTTTATTACTTGCTAATCTAAAGTCCAATTAGCGTGGGTGAGTGCCATGGTTGTTCAGGGGGCTAGGTTGATAAAGCCTCTTGACGTATTTAATACATGGATTCTAAGATCTCCCTGGGCCTTGATATTCAGCTGGCTAAAGGGGGTAAGGAAGAGAGGCTAGCGGTTTGCACAGGAGATTTTCATCTGGAAATAGAGTACCTGACCTCACCCACTTCCACTGGCCACATCTAATTGCAAATGAGATTGAAAAGATGAATACTGCTCTATGCCCAGAAAGAAAAGGAAACAGAAGATGAAGAGCAAACCCACCTTGGCCACAAAGTGTCTGTCTCGTCAGTTTATTAGCTCCTTCAAGGCAGCACCAGTTTACGCATGTTTATCCCCCACTTATCCTGTCATAGAACCTGGGAGATAATAGAGGATCGAGGAATGTTTGTGCAATTTAATAGAATTGACTTTTTGTTCTGTTACTTGAGGATGATTATCTAAATATCCCTTAAGTTTGATCATGGCCAATGCTTTTCTGCCTGGGACTTGCAGTGGACAGGGTTAAACTAGCCCAAAGAAGAGATGGCAGATCGACAAAGTGGACCTAGTATCAGGTGTTGGTGAGGCTGCAGAGCAACTGGAGCAGCCACACTGGAAAACTGCTTGATAGTTTCTTACAAAGTGAAACACTTTTTAACTGTATGACCCAATAATCCCACTTTTAGTTATTTACCCTAGAAAAATGAATGCTTGTGCTTGCACAAAAACTTGTACATGAATGTTTATGACAGTGTTATCCATAATTGCCAAAACTGGAAGCCATGCAAATTTCCTTCAAAGAGTGAATGTCTAAACAAACTGTGTTACATTTATACTATGGGATACTACTCAGCAATAAAAAGAATGAAATACTGACACGTGGGCCTCAAATGCTTTATGCTAAGTTAAAGAAACCACACTCAAAAGGTTACATGCTGTATAATTCCATTTATAAGACATCTGGAAAAGACAACACTGTAGATTCAGAGAAAAAAATCAGTGGTTGTTAGAGATTGGGGTGGAGGGAGGGTATGACTTCCAAGGGGCGTCTTGAGGGAATTTTTTGCAATGAAGGAACGATCCTGTATCCTGATTGTGGCGGTGGTTACATGATTCTATGCGTTTATTTAAAACTAACAGTGCTGCACAACAGCAGCAAAAATAAACTTTATTATATCTAAATTTGTAAAATATTTTAAGCATTAAAAAGGGACCTTATCTTCTTTTAAAAAGAGGAATCCCATAATCCATTATATGTTAAAACCATCTCACAACAAGGTCAGCTGTGCGTCAATTCCAGAGTGATGGGGGTCTCCAGCTGATCTAGCTCCCTTCAGATGTAGACAAAACCCACCAACATGAGTATTAGAAAACTACAGATGCATCTTTGTTAGAGAATGTCCATAGCCTTTTCTTCTGGCTATATGCACAAGCTGCAGAAGGGTGGCAGTTGTTACTGACAGGTCAATTATGCTTAAATAATAGAGACCATCTTATAATGTGCCCAACCATGGCATAATCAGAGAATATCCAAAGAGTAGCAGGAATAGCTTGGTGTTTAGTAGCTGCTGGCAAGAGAGGGTTGGGGCTGTTAAATCTAGTTTTCCAGCCCTGATGGGGCCCATTAGCTGTATTACTGGAGATTGGTGTAATCTTTTTTTCTGAAGCTATCAGTATGTTCAGTCCAAAAGTTAATGTGTGCATTATTGCTTTTGGATTTCAAACCTTTCTCATTAGAGGCATTGATATTGATTAAAAAGTGTTCACCAAATATCGGTCTTGTTACCATGTAATAATTCTTGGCTTCCCTAATGGCAACCAGAGAGTCCAAGACCATCATTCAGATAAACTGGAATCATTTGGAATGGAAATCCGATGTGGAAGCCAGGTTGCCTGGGCTGTCAAAGTAAGCTGTTACGGCCATCATGTCCCTCCCCCACCCCACAGAAAAGGCAGTGGCTACAAACAGAGATAGCAGACGCTCTTGGAATGTCCAGGGCAGGGCTTATTTCCATGGAGCCATAACTGTATCCTCCCTTTTTCTGTGATCAGTCCCAGCAGAAAAGGAGGCCAGATAAACTGGTGCTACAGATGGTACCTTCAGTAAACTGGCTGTCCTTCAGCCTGGGAGTATGGCACAACCTTGACTACCAGTGAGAGTGGATAGACTTCTTCCTTACTTTAGTGTTTCAGAGAGTTGCCCTTCTATTTCACTGACTTCTGGTTTTCATCCATTTTGTGATTGGGGTTCTGCCCCACTATGCAGCCTTCTGTCTCATTGTTCTGCCTTGATATCAGCAATCCCATGCAACGTGATTCCAGAAACATTTCCTGCTCTTATCTAACAAGACTTTTCCCATAGCCTTTCCCACTCTGTGTTAGACACAATTTGTAGTTTTCAGAGAATAACAGCTTATCTGGGTTTCTGTGCAATAAGCTCATGTGGAACTAAATAGAAAGGTCTGGTATAGGCAACATGCTGTTTGGGACAACTTGAACAATCCCTATAAATATTATTTTGAGAATCAAGAGGAATAGAGGAATAATTATGAGTCTAGCACTGAGCTCAGAACAGTCCCATATGCCACTTCATTTATGTAAGGGAGGCAATGAGGACGGCATAGCCAGGAAATTAAGAGGTCCTCTGTAGAAGAATTTCAGCTTCTCTTGTGTAATTACATCTAGGAAAGTACCAGATGCCCTCCTCTGGCTGATGCACCCATCCCCTAGCTGTGTGAATGTTGGCTGCTAAAGATTTAGAGCAGCCCCATTCTCTTGAGAATTGCCCTTGGCTGTTAGGCAGCTGGCTGACTGTTGTAGGTTACCTTCTGCCCTTCCCTCTCCACCCCCTGAAACATAGGGGAAGCCAGTGGCCAATGATTGAGTGATATGGGGCAGTAAATTTCCAGCCCCCTTGCCTCAAGTGGGGAAGACTCCATCTTGTGATTTATGCTCCAGAGCCCCTTGTAGATTAGACTTTGAGAACACAAATTTGTTCAGCTCTTTTCCCATCCAATTCTTCCCTCCATCTCTTATAGTGTGTCCCAGTGAGCATTCCACCCTTAAATCCTGTGTGCTTGACGCTTTGTTTCAGGCTCTGCTTTTAAGGATCCCAGCAAACCTTCAACTTTTTGGAGCAATCTGCATCTGTCTTTTCTATCTCTGACACTCACCTCTTTTCTTCTGGCATGTTCGAATACTTTCTTTTTCCTGGAGGTGGCCTGGCAGTTGTGGTCTGTTTGGCTGTCTTTCATCTGGGTCAGATCTAGTCCACTGAGGTGTCATCTGACCCAAACTCATGCACAAAGTAATCCTCAGAGACCACATTTAACAGTCTGGGGAGGTGTGCAGAAGACATTCTTTTTTATCTAGAGTGAGAAATAATAGTGAAAGAAGTCTTTGTTGATAAACTCAAAGAATAGTCATTGCAACTTGGAGCTGTTCTGGAATATGTTGTTTCTGAAAGAACAAGAGCTCAGAGTGATACCTAGAGTTTCCTTATAGGTAAAGAGGATGCATAGCCCTTACAGATATAATTATTTCAGAATTTATTTTACATAAGGAATAGCAGGGTGATATTGTTTTAGGTCATTATTTATTGTGGATCCTATCAGATCTCCATAAATCATTACTGATCCTTCAAGCTAGGCAGACCTTCCCTATTAGATTTTTATTGATCTCCTCCTTCTCTCTCTGCTTGGAAAAAAAAAATCTTTTCCTTTGCATCTTGGTTGTTGCATTTTAAGCCCTTCCTAAAATAATATTGAGTCCTATAGCCTCCACACTTGCCTTTGTCTGGACTTTTCAGAAACCTTTTTGAAACAGGTCATTGTGGAGTCTTAACTATTGGGTCATATATGTGTGTAAGAGACATCAGTTAGACCAGAATTCACATGCCTATCATCATCCTGCCTTTCCTATTAGAAAGCAGGGGACAGTGATGGAAAACCCCAGGGTTGTAAAAGCATCAGGAAAATATGCCAAAGGCCTTATCAGGTAGGAGGCAAGCCCTCCCTGGAAGACAAAATATGTGTGGGGTTGGGCAAAAGCGGCAGAAATGCAGAGCCTGGCAGAATAACAGGTAGGAAGACCTCAGCCAGTCTTACCCCGGTGACCAAAACCCAAAAATTAAAATAAAAACATTGTTTCAGACTCTGTTTTTGTGACTGCTAACATGTAGTCAGTGGCTTTTTCTGGACTGCTTTTACCATCCACCCTTCAAAGGCAAGAAGATTGTGGGTGCTGGGTATGTTTTTGTGGTTGTCAATTCATCACAATCCTTTGGAAAGAAATGTTTCCTTTTCCACTTTTAAGAGGAATTAGTTCAATCCTATCAGCTTGAAGAAGATCAACAGAAATAGGAGAGATGTCTAGTCAAGCAAAACAATTAAGTAGGGCATTATTAATCATGTGTCCCTGTTACAGAAACTGAGATGTTTAATTAAATAATAATTCTGTCCAGGGTGGAGGTGGCTCAGGAGAAATCTCCCTGATGATTATGGAATTTCACAGTCAAGTGTAGGCTGAAGAACTTTTAGTCCTTGGTTGTGGTTGAAGCTTTTGGACTGATAGGGTTTGCCCAGCAAGATCATATCAGCTTCAGTGTGCAAAAGAATCACCAGGAAATTGTTAAGCATGCAGATTTGTGCCAAATCCCCCAGTCCCAACTCTGTGTAATAGATACAACTCAGGAGTCTGCATGTTTAAAAAGAACCAAGATAATTCTGATGCAGGGGGTCAAAGGTCACATTTTTTGAAATGCTGCTGCAGATTGGGAAGAGGATTGGACCACGGGTAGAATCTTAGACACCAGCATTGATTGGCTGGTGGCAGAAGGAAGGAGAGCATACATAGGAGACAGTATCAGCTATCTCTGAGGCCCTGATTGCCATCCTCTCACCCTCAATTACAATTTCAGCTTTGCTCTGGCAGACAGTTCCTTATGGGCTTAGATGCCCTGCATCAGTGAAGCATTTCACCTTCAGCATCTGCCACTTTTCTTCCACTTTATTTCCCAGGTTTCTTGAACACTTGAGACACTGGCAGGAGCCCAGTAGTCAAAGCATGCATGCACAGCCTGGAAATGCAGAGGATTTAAGGACTTCAGGGGCAGCCCTCAACACATTTGTAATGGGAAGGAAGCTGATGATTAAATACCTCTCCTGATCAATCCTTAAGTAGACAATTCTGAGAGGCATTTAATATGTTCCTTAGAGAAGTGCAGATACGATTAAGCCCCAGTTACACTCTGTGGTCACCTCAATACTATACCTTTATATTGGGATTTTGTCCTTCCCTCAGTTTCTCTGGTTCCTTACTCCTATATGCAGGGATAACTCCCAAATAAAATTCCTAAATACAAATCGTTGTTTCTGGCTTTGCTTTTGGAGGGAACCTAATTTAAGATAGTTGGGGTTAGGTGTGGCCCTAGAAATCAGATACTCATAATGGAATTGAGCCCAGTTGTCCACAGCAGTGACTTAAATAATGCATTACTTTATTGTCTTTTCCTCCTTCCTTCACTTTCTCTTGTCCTCACTATACTCTTCCCTGGATCTCCTCCTGAATAAACTCTAGACACAAGGTTTTGCTCAGTCTTTGCCTTTGTGAGGAAACCTAATGTAGACTGGGATTGAGCAGAATTGATAAGAGAGAGAGAGAAACAGGAGAGAGTGGTTTCACAGAAACCAAAGGATGGACAAATTTCAAGAAGGAGGCAATGGTTAATAGTGTCAAATGCTATAGAGAGGTCAAGTAAGATGAAAATAGTAAAGAATGCAATTTAGCAATTGGGAAGTTACAGGCAACCTTGGAATAGAAACGTTAATGTAATAGAGAAGGTAGATTTTTCTTCTAGTGTTGCAATTTGTTCAAAGCCTCTGTTTCTCTGGTTTTGAACTACAAATTTCCTCATCTTCTGGCATCTCAAGACTATAAACTTTAACATTTCCAATCTATTCAGAGAAATAATGTGCACTGAAAGATGAAATTTCACCCTATCCCTTTTGTCTCCCAAATTTATTTCACATTTAATTTTTTTTTATGACAAAATGTATGGCACTTCCTTTGGAGTAGTCCCAGTGCACTTCTCTGACCTTATCCTGTATTCCCTCCCTCCCTCATTTATCTGTGCTTCTCTAATTGTTTGGTTCTTCTAAACTTATTCAGTTGAAAATGGCTCACTTCCCTCCCCATCAAAGGTTTTCTCACCTTTCTCTGAGGAAGTGAATCATCTTTCTCATAGAGTCTTATTATTAAGCCTCTCTAAATTCTGCAGTTTGCTATACATGTTAGTGAGATATTAGAGAAAAATGCTTTGTTATGGATTTTTGGTTCATTTTTTGGTATCATTAATGAGGATAAGGAAACTCATGATATTCATTAAAGGAAAGGGCCTAGAAATGGCATACCAAGTGATAGTAAAAATTATCCTGAAGGTGTGGGAGAGGTGGTCACTATAGGATTTTATTTCAATCATTCAATTGATAATATTTTTTTCTTCATAGAGTCCTAGGCATTTTGTGTTAAAAGTTGCATCTATAAATCCCTATAATGCACCCTCCTTTTTGTGTACAAGTTTAACATTATTGGCAATATGGGTAAATATTCTGATTTTTTGCAAGTGATTTTGTTCAATAAACAATTATTTAGTGTTGCAAAATTTTAGATAGTCTGAGAATGTGAATTATAAGAACTTCTGGAAGGACATCATGGCTGTGGTCTCTGAAAAGAATATAGTGTTTAACCTTGGGGGAGTGGGTTCTTATGCCTGAAAGGGTTTTTGAGGGGGCCTTCTGCTGTCCTGTTCCTTAATCTTGGTGCTGATTGAATATGTACATTTGGATTTTGAAAATTCAGTCAGCTTTACACTTGTGGCTTACATACATTTATGTATATTATACTTTAATTAAAAGTTAACAATTTAAACACAAAAATGAAACCAAAAAATTATTAGACTTGAATATAGAAGAATTATTTTGTAACTCCAGGTTGAAGAAGTCCTTTCTGACTCAAAAGAGAAATTACAGATTAAACTGATTGCAAAAAAAAAAAAAAAAAAAAAAAAAAAATTCTAAGCAAAGTAAAAATATAAATGTCAAATTAGGCAACAAACTTGCAACACACATCACAGACAAAATGGGCTAATCTCCTAACACATAAAGAACTTTTAGAAATCAATAAGTAAAACAACAATTACCCAACTGAAAAATGGGAATAAGATTTGAACAAATACTTCATGTTACAAAATATATAAATGGCTCTTAAATGTATGAAAAGATGCTCAGCGTCTGTCATGATAATATAAATGCAAATGAGAACTACAAGAAGATATCATTTTTTACTTATTAGATTGGAAATGTAAAAAACAAGTTTGATACACTGTGTTTATAATGTGTGGAAAACAGGTATCCCCATACATTGCATATGGGAATATAAATTTGTGCAATTTCTATGAAAATTTTGTTGGCATTATCTATTGATGTTAAAACTGAATGTATCCTATTAACCAGCAATTTCAAGTCTAAGCATTTAGTTTACTTATGCATGTGTAAAATGACTAAGATACAGACTATTACATTAAGCAGTGATTTTAATAGTAAAACACTTTAACTAGGGCGGAATTTATATTTGCTAATATGTGTATACTTATCTCTTGAGGTATACACACAAACTATGGAGAGCCAAGGTGGGAAGTAGATGGCTAAAAGATGAGAAGGATAAGAGTTTTCACTATCTACTTCAAAATTTTGTTGAAAATTGCTCAGTGAGAAAATTAATTAAATAGAAAAGTAGAACTTAAACAAACAGCCAACAAAACTGAAGTCCAACATAAATTATATTAAGTGTCAGATAATGTGGAAAATGTATTCACAACATATGAGAAATCTTACTAATTCCATGAAAAAATGGCAATTGCTATAATAATAGAAAAATATCATATCACTAAATAATGTTCATTCTTAGCCAGAGTTTGGGAAAATGTTTATTTTCTTGTACCATGCTTATTGGCCTGTGAATTGCTACATGTCCTGATGGACAATTTGGCTATAGATATCAACATGTTAAGAAATTCCACTTGCCAGAATTTATCCCTAGAGTATAGTGAAGGATCCACTCACTGTTTTATGAACAATACTGTTACTTAAACTGTTGCTTTTAATAACAGAATATTAGTTCTGTAGGGAACTGGAAAAAATTAGGAAGCATTCATATGATGAAATACCACAGGAGTCATTGAAAAAATCCTTCTCTTTGAGACTATTTGAGTGTGAGAATATGCTACACTATAATATTAAGTGATTAATCCAGATAGGAAATTTTATATTTTTGTAATCACAATTTGATAACATTTTGCAGAGAAAAGACAGAAAGGAAACATCTCTAATTGATAGGAGGATAAGCAATTTCTTTTTTTTTTCTCATTTTCTTCTTATTTTCGCAGTATTATATATTGAACTTCTATTATTTTATAATCAGAGAAAAGAACAAGCAACAAATAATCTGTCTGATATCAGTGTCTGATACGAGAGTCATTTGGTGCTGTTCTGTGCTGGTTCCCTGTGGTAATATAGGAACCATTTTAGACAGACAGCTTTATTCTGCTCTGAAGGGTCCCTAGTGATGGTGAAGCTCAGACAGAAAAGTTTAAAGATTTCTTTCAAAAAAGCCTTTTTGTCCTCTGTCCAGTGAAGCACTTATATTGATTCTTGGCCCAATTTCCAAGAGGGTAAAAGGAGACTCCTTGATCTTAGATCTCCCCAGTATATCCTAAAATTCAGTTAGCAGAAAAGACTCATCCTAGGCATAGAGTTAAGGATTTTGCAGCTTACAATAATATTGATTCTGCTGACACCACCCTTGTATTCAATGCCCTTCCTCTAACCTGAGCATGAGGGGGACGTTTAATTATTCCTCCCATATGTTAAAGAACCTCTGTCCCTCTGAAACTTCACCACCATCTTCCAGAAAATGCCTTGGTCTGAATTTCCAGAAAGTGCCATAGAATTTAGATTAAAAATGCCTCACATTGTTGGACTAAAGTGGGGAAGAATGTTCCATTCTTCAATAAAAATAGCAAAAATATTGGAGTTAGGCTTGCATTTGAATTCCAACTCTGTGTCTTGCACAATATTCAATCTTATTCAGCTCTCTGATTCCCAGTTTCCTCATATGTTAAAAATAGAGCATCAGTATCTGCCATGCTGGGTTAAGAGTTGTATAAGGAAATGTACAAGAAAGACCTTCATGCTCTCTGGTTCATGGAGACCCTATTCTGTGCAAGGCACCAATCTAGAGGGTAGAGGGAGTTTCATGTTTTCTCATTTAATACTCAGGAATTGAGTATTAGCACCTTGTATTAATCTTAGAACTTCTTAGATCTTCAAAACTAAAAGCACCAATTTTGTAAAAAAAAAAAAAAAAAGTCCATTTATAGAGAAACAAGAAGAAAAGCTCAAGATATGTGTTAACAAGTCATGATGATTTGTAATAACTAAGTAGCACTTGATAACTTAGTAGCTCTATATTAGAATACAAGAGTAATTCACTTAAAATCATTTTTGAAATTACATGAAATATATACAGACATATATATATATTTCAATTTTATTTTTTAAATCAACTTATGGTAAAAGGGACTTTTTTGGAGTACAGTTCTATGAATTTTTACGTATATATTTTTGTATACCTACCACTACAATCAGGATAGCATCCCTGAAATCTTCCTTGTACTATCCCTTTGTAGTCTAACCCTCTCTCCACCCTGACCTCTGGCAACCTCTTATCTATTCTTCTTCATTATGGTATTGTTTTTCAAGAATGTCATTGTGCCAGTTCCATGTATTATGTCCTCCAAAATACCATTATCTTTGATGAAATCTTGTGTGGGTGGATATATTAGTGTTGATTAGATTTTGGAATCCTTTGGGTGTTTCCATGGATGTGATTCAGTCAACTGTGGACAAGACTTTGGTTGGATAATTTCCATGGAGGTGTTGCCCCACCCATTCAGGGTGGTACTGAATTAAATTATTAGAGCACTATATAAGCTCAGACAGAAGGAGCAAGCTTGCTGCAGCCAAGAGGGACACTTTGAAGAATGAACAGGAGCTGAGAGAGGAACTGCAGATGACAGACAGTTTGAAGATGGCCATTGAAAGCAGACTTTTGCTCCGGAGAAACTAAGAGAGGAAAAATGCCCCAAGAACAACTGAGAGTGATGTTTTTGAGGAACTGCAGCCTAGAGAGGAACATCCTGGAAAAAAGACATTTTGAAACCAGAACTCTGGAGCAGATGCCAGCCACGTGCCTTCCCAGCTAACAGAGGTTTTCCCGGACACCATTGGCCATCCTCCAGTGAAGGTACCCGATTGCTGATGTGTTACCTTGGGCACTTTATGCCCTTAAGACTGTAACTGTGTAACCAAATAAACCCCCTTTTATAAAAGCCAATCCATTTCTGGTGTTTTGCATTCCAGCAGCATTAGCAAACTAGAACAGTCATATAAATGGGATTATAGAATATGTAACTTCTTTGAAATTCATACAAGTTGTTGCATTTATCAGTAGTTTGTTACTTTTTATTGCTGAGTAGTATACCACTGTTTGTTTAACCTCTTAAAGGACATCTGGGTTATTCCCAGGTTTTGAAACATGGGCAAGTTTGGGGATGAAAATGATATTTTTTCTGTATTTCTCTAAGGTAAATACCCAGGAGTGAAATTGCTGGATCATATGATAAATGTCTATTTAACTTTCTAAGAAACTTCCAAACTATTGTTTATAGTAGCTGTACCATTTTTTCAATGCCATCAGCACTATGTGAGATTCAGTTGCTTTGCATCTTAACAGAACTTTTTATTGCCAGTTTGTTTTTGTTTGTTTGTTTGTTTGTTTGTTTTGACATTCTAATGGGTGGATAGTAGTATATCATCATGAATTTAACTTGCACTTCCCTAATGGCTATTGATGTTGAGCATTTTTTCATCTTCTTTTTTGCCTTCTACATCCTCTTTGGTGAAAAGTCATTCTAGTCTCCTGTTCATTTTTTAAATTGGGGTTTTTCTTACTGTTGAATTCTAGGAGCTCTTTATATATTATGGATATAAGTCCTTTGTCGGATAATTTCTGGCTAAGTCCTCTGCGAATATTTTCCTGCAGTCTGTGGCATGTGCTTACATTTTCTTAATATGGTCTTTCACAGAACACAAGTTTTAAATTTTGATGAAGTCCAATTTATTGATTTGTATCTTTTATGGATCATGCCTTTGGTGTCATGTCACAAAAATTTTCTTCTAAAAATTTTATATCTTTTAAATTTAGACCTCTAAACCATTTTAAGTTAAATTTTTTTAAAAGTTCTGAGGTTTGGTTGACCTTTACTTTTTTTTCATCTGTGGATGTTCAATTGTTCCACTACCATTTGTTGAAAATACTCTTTTCTCCATTTAATTGCTTTTGCATGTTGGTTAAAAAAAAAAATCAATTTATCATACATGTATGGGTCTATTTATGGATTTCTATTCTGTTCCTTTGATCTGTGTGTTTATCCCTTCACTAATCACATGCTATCTTTATTACTGTGTATTTAGGGTAAGGATTAAAAATGGGTTGCTTGATTGTTTCTTTTAAAAAATGTTTTGTCTATTCTAGTTCTTTGCTTTTTATACACATTTTAAAATATGCTTGTCTATCTATAAAACAACTTTTAGGATTTTGATTGGATTTATATCACATCTATGGATTAATCTCTGATTTTCTAGATGAGATTGTCTAAAATTCGTGTTATTTCTTCTTGAAATGCTTGGTAGAATTCACCACTGAATCCATCTGGGCCTGAAGTTGCCTTTTTCAGGTTTTTAACCATGAATCAATTTCTTTAATAGATATATGTCTTTTCAGATTATCTGTTTCATCTTGGGTGAGTTTTGGTAGTTTGTGGGTTTTGAGGCTTGATCTGCTTTAAATTGTTGAATTTATGCTCCATTATTGTTCTTTTTAAATATCTGTGGTGTCCATAGTGATATTCCTCTTTCATTCCTGTTTTTGGTAATGTGTGTCTTCTCTTTCAATATCTCTCTCTCTCTCTCCCTCTCTCTCCCTCCACCCCTCCCCCACTTCCCCTCTGCCCCTCTTTCTCTTTTTGTGGTCAGTCTTGCTAGACGTTTACAATTTCACTGACCTTTTCAAAGAAACATCTTTTGAGTTCATCATATTTTTCTATTGATTTTCTATTTTATCATTTCTTCTCTTATCATTATTTCCCCTTTCTGCTTAATTTAGATTTAATACTATAAAGCTCCCTGTAAGGACTATTTTAGCTGCATCCCACAAGTTTTGATACATAGTATTTTTATTTTCATTATGGCAACAATATTTTCTATTTTTCTCAAGTCTTCCTCTTTAACACAAGGCTTATTTAAAGGTATGTTGTTTAATATCATAGTATTTGGAGAATTTTCTGTTTTCTTCCTGTTATTGATTTCTAGTTTAAATTTGGTAAGAGAACATACTCTCATGATTTCAATCCTTTTAAATTTTTAAGAGTTTGTTTTATGACCCAGGATCTGGTCTATTTTGGTGAAGGTTCAAGATGCATTTGAAAAAAAAGTTTTCTGTCATTGTTTAATGGAGTGTTCCGTAAATGTCAAATAGATCCAATTGTTTGACAGTTTGTTCAGTTCTTTTATATTCTTGCTGATTGTTTGCTAATTGTATTGATTAGTCTTCCCTACTTAGGGAGTAATTGAAATCTCCAAATCTAATTGTGGCTTTGTCTAATTCTCCTTTCTGTTCTGACAGGTTTTCCTTCATGTATTTTGAAGCTCTGTTAGATGCATCCATATTTAAGATTGTTATACCTTCTTAGTGAATTGATGCTTTCATCATTATGTAATGTCCTTCTTTATCCCTCATGAATGTTTTTCCCTCTGAAGTTTTCTTATCAGTAACACAGCCACCCAGTTTTTTTTGTGTTGGTTTTTACATGGTATATACTTTTCCACTTTTTTTACTTTAACCTATTTATATATTTGAAAGAAGATTCTTGTAGACAAAATATACTTGGAACATATCTTTTTTTCATAAGTACTGACAATCTCTGTCTTTAGTTGTGTTCAGTCCATTTAAATTTAATGTATTTATTGATATGTTTGTATTTAGAGCTATCATTTTATTTTATTTTATTATTTCTGTTTGCTAGTCCTATTTTTCATGCCTCTGCATCCCCTTTCCTGCTTTCTTTTGGGTCACTTGAACACATTTTGTTATTCCATTTTAATTTTGTATTGTGTTTAGGCATTTTTATAGTGGCTGCTTTGATGTCTTTGTTGAATAATTTCAACATATTTGACATATTCTTGTTGGCATTTGATGATTGTCCTTATCCACATGAGTTGAGATATTTTTCTGTTTTTTCCTAAGATAAGTAATTTGTAATTGTATCCAGGACCTTTTGAATATTATATCATGAAAATCTGAGTCTAGTTCAAATCATATGGCGATGTTGATTTTTTTTAACCTGGTTAGGTTCAAGTCACAAGTTCTGAGCAGTCTTCTCGGGGTGTGATATAAATATCAGTTCCCTTATCAAAGCCTGTATAGAGTTCTTTGGAACTGTCTCATTTCTTTGCCTTCAAATGCCAGGCTAAGAAATGGCTTTTCTCTTAGTTCAGATGTCAATGTCTTTGGTATGTTGTTTAGAATCAGATACACACATGTGCATCTTGGGAGTGAGCCCGCAAGTTCTTTAACAACTTCATCGTGTCACTTTCCTGAGTCCTTGCCTTTCTGTGATCTCTATGATGTTTGACTTCCTAGGGCTCTGCTTTTCAGTTCTTCAGCCAAAAAGCTAGGGCTATACTTGGCCTGATTTTTGTGAATTTCCCATGACTCCACCTGTTTCTGTGACCGGGAGATGGCAGGACAGAGGGAAGAAAAAGGCAACAGTAGTTTGCCTCACCCTTAGGACCATAGCTTCTCATTTTGTTGAGGAAGTTTCCCCTCCCTCAGAGTTACAGATGCCTGCAATCTCCCATTGCTACTGGAGTCACTGTCACTACAGCCACCAAGGCCTGTTGGCATGGGCACTGGCGTGTGAGAGAATGGAGTACATATTTATTATAAGTATAATGGAAGATTTCCTCCACTCTCCCAGAACATTAGAATTCTTTTTCCTGCTCCTTTAGCCAAAATTAGTGGGCTTCTCTTGGAGCTCTGTCTCCACTGATGTCTAGTTCTGGGTTTGGGGCTGCATTGAATCCAGGCCAGGGACTACCAAAAGGAGGAAAAAGGTAAATTCACTGCTGGTTCAGTAGTACTTTGAAAGATTGTCTTCCTCCTCAGTTTTACTCCTATTCCTTACTTTTCAGAGTTCTTAAGTAGATTATCCATGCATTATGTCCTGGTAGAGTGTTATTGTTCCATCTTATCTGGAATTGGAACCAAACTCAACTATTTTGACTCCAGAACTGGTGTCCTCTTTTTTCCCATTGTGCCATGATGCTTTTTTCAAAGTTTACCATGAGCAAAGATTTCCTTCCTCATTTTAAAAGAGAAACTCACTCATAATCCTTTGAGTGTTCTAAATCTTGAATGGCAATTTCCTAGGATTTGTCAAGGTTTGTTCATGACACTAGCTTTTTTTTTTTTTTTTTAATAAATTCAGTTTTATTGAGATGTATTCACATATCATACAGTCATCCATGGTGTACAATCAACCGTTCACAGTGCTATCATATAGTTGTGCATGCATCACCCCAATCTATTTTTTGAACATTATACTTATACCAGAAAAAGTAAAAATAAGAATAAAAAATAAAAGTAAAAAAAGAACACCCAAATCATCCCCCCCTCCCACCCTATTTTTCATTTAGTTTTTTTGTTGCCAATTTTCTACTCATCCGTCCATACACTGCATATAGGGAGTGTGATCCACAAGGCTTTCACAATCACACCATCACTCTTTGTAAGCTACATACAATGATATTCAAGAGTCAAGGCTACTGGGTTGCAGTTTGATAGTTTCAGGTATTTACTTCTAGCTAGTCCAATACATTGAAACCTAAAAAGGGTTATCTATATAGTGTGTAAGAGTGCCCACCAGAGTGACCTTTCGACTCCATTTGGAATCTCTCAGCCATTGAAGCTTTATTTTGTTTCATTTTGCATCCCCTTTTTGGAATGACGCTAGCTTTGAACTGTTCTTCCATATTTTTTTTTGGAACCCCTGGAACAAAAACTCTTTGCGATCCCTCTGCTTCTTTACCTAATATGTCATAAACTGGGAGATAACAAACGCTATCTGAGTGGCTGCTCACTAATATACCTTATCTTGCTTCACTATACTTACCTATTTTCCTGAACTGTTTTACATCTGATGGAATACAAAAAGAGGCTTACTATTAGGTGCTGAAGGATAAAGATACTTCCTTTATTCACATGTAACCATTTCTAATAGGTGTCTGACAAAATTAAGCAATTTATCAAAAGGCTTCCAAAACCAGAAACACAAGAGCAAGCTGGAGGAAAGATGGAAAAACAACCCACCCTACATCCTACTCCAATACAGCCCCAACATAACCTTTTATAAACATAATGGAAGAACACATAATTTGGTTTATCTTGAAATTTTGGTCATAACAAAGCTGTTATTCCCTTATGACTTAATGGTAGATTGAAACAAATGACCCAAATTCTCCATCCTTCCTTATATTTGTGCCCTTTTTCAGTGACACTATAACTCCTGTCCAAAAGGGATGAAAACTGTTTGCCACTGTTTAAATCTAGGCTGACTCTGGGACTTGTTTTGGTCAATACAATGCAGTGGATGTGATGCTGTGCCAGTTCCAACTCCAGGCCAAGAAGCTGCACATGCTTCTTTGCTTCCTTGGAAACTTGCTGAGGTACCATGCTGATAAGCTCAGGGTAGCCTCAGCAGAGGAAAGACCATATGATCAGAGATGAGCCATCCCAGCTGAGCCCTGCCTCCAGCACACTTAGTAGTGGGTGGCAAACACATGAGTAAGGCCAATTTAGGTCAGCTAAGCCAGGTCCAGAACTGTAGAATTACCCCTTCAACCCACAGACATAAGAGCACTAATTAAGTCTTGTGTGAAGCCAATAAGTTTTCAGTTTGGGGATCCTCTGTTATGCAACTAAATCTAGCTGACTCATGAGACAGTAATTATGTTTGTCTTTTGACAAGTCCCTTTCTTCTTTCCTTTCTAAATGTACATGTACCTGCACACATTTAACACACACACAGAGAGAGAGAGAGAGAGAGAGAGAGAGAGAGAGAGAGAGAGAGAGAGAGAGAAATGAGAGAGAGAGAGTGAGCGAGCATGCAGAATGTCTTTAAGCTGCACTTATAAACCCCGCTTGCTCTGCAGTTCCTAATCAAATGAATGGCAGTTCTAGTGCCTTTATGAGTCTGCCAGTAACCATTTGCATAGCTCTAGGAAGCTGACAGGTTTAAAATGCCGTACATTTTATGGTCCACATCTTGCCACTGCAGCCATCATTGAAATCAAGATGCCAGAGTTCATGGATTCCCATCTTTGGCATGCATTTTCGTTCAAGAATAAAGGAGAATGACTTACAAAGATTTGAGTGTGTTGATTTGATGGAGAAAATGAAATCTGCATTTGAGGCTGTGCAGACTGTGCCTTCGTCTCACATTTTGTAATCTCAACTCTAATGAGCTCTTTTGGAGCAGATTGTTTGCAGTGAGCTCCAGAAAATTGAGTATGACTTACTCGAGGCAAGCAGGGTTCAGTTGTTAACCTTTTGGTCTTTAATGAGGCAACATCTTAAAGACGAATAACAATAAACAAGGAAACTTGTCAATAAGAATCAAGACTGTGCCAGAATACAATTTTATTCCAAAAACAAGTCTCTGGAGAAAAATAACTTCTTTGGCATGAAGTGAGAGTGCAGAAAGTGCTATAAAAGAGTCTCATCCCAACTTGGGGCTGATAATTCAATTTTGAGATGTCTAAAATTGAGAGGTGAATGTAAGGCAAACAACTTTCCCATTTCTGCTCCAGAAGGCAGTGAATAATTGGTAAATACAACAATGAAACAATAAGGTTTCTGACTTCATGGAAATAGGAGGCATTCTACTAGAATTGTGAGTTTTTAGTAGTGTCTTAGGCATGAATTATACCATTAAGAAAGCAGGGGATCATCAGAGGGAGGGGTGGAAACCTACTCAGGCACTTTTGCATCTGGTGGGATTCCTGTGCTCTGCTCCAGATGAGACTCAGCCAATCCCACCTCTGCGCCTCCCCCCATATTTATACTTTCCAAGCTGAGCCTTTCACACTGAATAACTCACACTTTTCTGGGTATGTTTTGCATGCTGCACTTCCTTATTGTTGACCATGATGTGCTCTCTCACTGGACTCCCCTTCCTGACTTTCATAGTCTAACAAGTTTGTGCTCATCTTTCAAGTCCAAATTACATCATCCTCTTACAGAAGGAGAATGACTCCTTTCTTCACCCGTGTTTCACAGGTGCATTTCACATCTGGGTTTGCCAATAGTCTTAGCCACTTAGAGGCAACATTTGAGTTATTCTTTCTTTATCCAAGGTCAGAGCTGTGTGAAATAAATTATGAAGAAGAGTAACATTTGTACCCTGTATAAATCAAAGAACTTAGTTTTTTTTTCCATGGATACGGAGAAGAATTTGCACAGAGAATATGGTGACACTCACTGACAAAGAACAATATAATTATATTTTTATCCTTTGAATCTAGGCTGACCTTGGAACTTGCTTCAACCAATAAATGCAGTGGTAGTCAATTTGTGCCAGTTCCAAGCCTAGGCATCAAGAGGCCTTGCATTCTTCTGTTTGTTTTCTTAGAACCCTACCCAGATCTTATGAGAACTAGCTTGAGCCAGCCCACTGGATAATGAGAGACCCTGTAGAACAGAGCAGAGCCATCCAGCTGAAGCCATCCACATCCAGCCAGATGACCTAGCAACTGACCACAGAGGCATGAGTAAAATACACGAGACCAGAAAAACCACCCAACTGAGCCCAGCCCAAACTGAACTGTGAACTAAATAAGTGATTGTTGTTTTAAGTCACTATGCTTTGAGATCCTCTACAAATAGTCAAAGGTGCAATATTGGTTTGGTCCTAAAATAGATGAGCCCTGAAGATTTTTCTTCTTGTTCCTTGGGCTGGTCATGCCTCTTGCCTGCTTCTGGGTGTCCTGAATTTCTCCCTTTTTCCTTTCTTTCCCAGAGAATATTTATTCACTTAAATATCTTTTCTTCTTCTCTACTCCCGGATGCTCAGCATTTCTCTTTAACTTTTATCTTAGGTTCTCTATTATGTTTCAAATTGTGGGCTTTTTCTTCCTGTATTATCACTGAATACAGGAGAGGTATATGTTAAAATTGCCTATACTGGACCAGATAACTACAAGACTGCCTTTTCCATTGCAAATTATTTTATGCTCAAAAATAGAAGAGAAAACCAAAGTAAAACAAAAATGACAAACTTCCCAATTCTTGGCTTTTACTTGCATTGCATCTGTTCTTCTGGCTTGATTTGTATATCTTGCCCCAGGAGGAATTTGAAGAATATGTCTTATTCTAGGAAGGGGATAGGGGAAGAGATAAACAAAATTTCTACCAGCCACACTCAATCCCAGTAGAATATTTGAGTCATTAGAAGAGAGTAATTACTTATCTGCCTTCCTTTCCACCTCCATCTCCCCCTAATAGGTAGAAAGAGATTGTGATGGATCACTATACTTTCCTCTAAAGTCTATGCTTTGCCACATAGGAAGGATGTCTGGCATGTTTAAAGTCCTAGAAATGAATTAAAAAGGGAAAAATCTATTTTATTCAGCCACAAATATTTTAAATTTTGATATTGTCAACTTGTCCTCCAAGAAGTCTGCGTTGATTTATATTCCAATGTTTGAATATTAATTTCTTCGTCCCATAAAAAGCACTGGGTTATTTGTTCTTTTTTTTTAATTATTGCCAATCCAGAGGGTGAAAATATTATCTCATTGTTTTCATCTGAGTTTTCCTGATAATTCATGAGGTTGTGTCTCTCTTCTTAAGTTCTTAGACACCTTGCCAGGGATTAGGTTTTTTGTTTCTTATTGATTTATAGAATTTCTTCAGATATTCTTGTTATTAATTCTTTGTTATAGATATGTTACAATTATTTTCTCCCTTCCTAGAAATTTTATTTTAATATTGTTTATGATATGTGTGTTGAAAACAAGTTTGTTTTTAATTTTCATTCTTAGTTCATTTATTCATTCAACAAATATTTGTCAAGTGCCAGCCTCTGTGCTAGGCAGGGAGATATGGAGGTAAATGAAATAGACGTGATTTCTCCTCTCAGCAGTATACTTCGGTACCCTGTTATGGTTCTCAAATTGGTTCTCATTGAACCACCTGGTAAGCTCTAATTTATTTCATTTTACTATCTAGGTTGGGGCCTGATCACCTACTTTTTTTTTTTTTTATCTCCCCTCTGTGGCTTTTGGGTTTTATTCCTTGCTTAATAAAGCCTTTCCCATAAATATTTCCAATATTAATGCTAATTTCTTGGGTATTATTGTATCATTATTTTATTGTTAGGGTTGATTCCATAAGGTTATGCCCTTGATTTCCTTCAAATGTATGGTAGACTTGGTTTCTGTCTCAAACTATTTCTGGGATTCCATTATTGTTTCCCTAGTACAGACTGCTTCTGGCTCTCAGAGGAATGACATAGGCTATGCTCCCCTGTATGATGGACCAATGGGTGTTTGGAGGGAGCATGTTCTCTGTTCCTTGTGGATGTCACTACCCACCTCGTCACTCCTTGGCCTCTCCCACCAAGTATCCACATGCACTGCTCAAAAGTTTCTGTTAGCAAAGTAAGAAAGATAAATTAGTATAAATTTAGTTCCACCAAAAATCTTTCCACCATGATAGTTGTCCTCAGCATCCCATCCTGTTTCTTGTATCTTTCATCTCTGATTTGGAGAACTCCTGGAAGAGTTCCTGCTTTTTGCAGGTGTCCATACCTTTGTGTTCTTTGATCTGTAGTCTCCTCTATCAAGGTGTTCTCTCTGCTTTTTTGCTTTCACAGATTCCTCCACAAGTTTGGTTCACCAAAGACACTCTTTCTTGTTTACTGCTAATGTTATAATTTTGTTATCTCTAATACATTTTTTGTGTCTTCTCTAGGGAAGAAAGGGATAAAAGCACATTTCTCAGCCTGATGTACTTATCTAAATTATTTTGTATATTTTATTCTTACCACCCATTTTTACAATAGGATTTGAGGTTCCTTTGCAAGAGTGCATTTAATAAAATATGATTAAAAAAATACATGAGGGAATGAGAAGAAGAGAATGAGTAAAAATGGAAGAAAGAAGAAATTAGATTGATACTTGTAGGAATTCAGACTTTTGCCAGGCTTGAGGCTTGGTCCTGATAAGGAATGTGAAAGCCAAGGGTCTCCTGAAAAACTGAACTCCGATTTACCCAATGGTAAATTTTCTGTTTGTTTTGTTTTGCTTTGTTTTAGTCAATAGCACCTGATGAGTAGTAGGGTGTTTAGCAAAGGTTCCAGAAGATTATAAATCTCCTATAAGAATGGAAATGTGGTGATTCTTATGATGATCAGAACTTCATTCTACAAGGATGCAATCATTGCCAGCTGGGCACTTCAGAGAGGGCTTTGGGAATCCTGGGAAGCTGGGTTTCCACACTGGTGTGTTTTCACATCCTTTGCTGGTAAATAAAACCATCACCGTAACCATATCCTCTGGCATCTTTCAATATTCCCATGATTGTGCTGTGATAAGAGTACCTTAACCACCTGTCATAAAATCCATTCTTCTTTGGAATAGATTAGCTGAAAATATGGCTCTTGTTTTCCCAGTATTCAGAACAATAAGTCCCATTATTGACAATGTTTGTAAGATATAAATAAGCTGGTTATTTTTATTGGGGAAAAAATAAAAACAAGTACAAAGAACACTTGATATTGAAGAGCCTAATTCCAACCTGCAAATATCCTATGCTTTGTCCAAGGTGGAGACCTCTTTCTCTTACCTTAATCCTGCATTACCGTACCCCCCAGTCATTTATGGCAGCTTTACACTCTTATTCTGTGTTAACAGTTCTCTAACTATAGTCAATGGATTACTTTGTCTCCGCAGTGTGAGGGATGGAAATGTACCAAACCTTCTTCAAAGTATTCTGGGTAGGACTGAAACTATGCCAGTCCTGATTAAGTGGTGAACCAGCTGCTTCACAGTATCCTTTTAGTAAGGCATGATAAAATGCAACCTTCAGCTACGGAATTAAAGAGCCCTTTAATTAGGAATTACCCAGTCTAATTCTAGGCCTTCTGTTATCCCCTGAATGGCCCCTGGGAATTCAATTGTTCTTTTATTTATTCATCTCTAGAAGAGAGTGAAGGAGATGCTGATTTTTCAGTTAATAATTAGGTTAAAATCAGCTAAAGGAAAATTAGAAGCTAAATGCAACTTTTGAATGGGAAATAATTCAGACATAATTCCTGACAAATTCATGTTCCTTTAACCATAGCTTACCTCTTCAAATCTCAGTCTGCTTTCAAGTGTGGCTCAGTGTTTTCAAGACTCAGTAGTTTTATGATTTATTATTTTTCCCAGGTTCTAATCCACCTCATATCCCTCAGTTACTTTTGAGCAAATGTCTTTTCTGTTCTGTGCTTCAATAAATCCTACCACAGAATTGGGTTTACAATAGAAACTGCTTGAAAGAAAAAATGAGTTCAAAACTTCAATTAAGTTTCCTCGGGTGAAAACAAGTTTTTTCCCTCCCTAAAGAAGCTTGTTGAGCATGTGCCCACTCTCAAGGCAAGAAAGCTTGGACTTGAAAATAATTGACCAAACTATGACTGAGGAACTGCTTGGGCCTCAGTAGGAAATCAATTGAGGGCTACTGCAATGCTGAGATGTGCTTAGTTCTCCTGTGGGTTAGGGAAGGTACTTCCTGAATTGTGGTTGGAGATCAATTTTCTGTTTATCTCTTCCACTGCCCATCCTCAGGAGTAGAAGCAGTGCTTTTGGTCTCTCTCTGACCAGAATCCATTGCTGCTTCTTCCATTTTCACCCCAAACTTTGCACATTCCTTACATTAGCCTTACTGAGATGCAAGAAGATTCAGCAGAAACAGTATGGAATTTGGAGACAGAGATGTAGTTTCCAGTCCTGTCTCTCACATGAATTTACCTTGTAGTTTAAGACAAGTTGTTTTCTAAGCTTTATCAGGAGATAAGGGATAATAATAACTGTTTCTTAGCCTTTATGTGAGAGTTAAATGTGCCACTGAATGTAAAGTCCCTAGTGAAGTGTCTGCCACAAGTAGGCACCCACTCAGTAGCAGGGTGGTGCTTCTGAAGTAGGATGTGAGAGAAAAGTTGGGTCACAACCTTCCTCTGTGTAGCTTGGAAGATATGAACAATACTAGAGAAGAACCTGTTAACAGCTGCATCAGCCACTATCAAACACATGAAATGGCACAACTTCATGCAACACTCCTTGAAAAGTGTAAGCCAAAGAAGGAAAGAAGAGTGCAAAAATACCCAGGGGTCAATGTGGATTGGCAGCGCTCCTAATAATATTCTCACCCCATAAGCAAAACAGAGGGAAAAGTGAGTGCGTGGGACGAATCCTGGAAAGCCTTGCCCATATGCTTCAAATAAGAGAGAAGTAGATAAAGTCAGAAGAATGTCAAGGAAGCCAATTACCATCACTATCATAGCTCTAGAAGTGTTTGCTAGTGCAGTTATATAAGAATAAAAACAAGAATTATAAAAGTGAAAATGGCAAACATTAAATTATTGTTACTTGCAGATGATATGATTGTGTACCATTAAAACTCATGAGAATTTTGTCTGAAAAACTATTAAAAATAAAAAGATAATTCAGAAAATTCCCTGGTTGCAAAATTTATATCAAAACCATTAGTTTTCTTATATACCAACTATAAACAGAAATTTTAATGAAGAAAACATCCCATTTACAATACCACGAAAAGCAGAACAACAACAAAACAACAATCTAGAAACAAATGTTTCAAGAAATATTCAGGGCTTATATGAAGGAAATTTAAAAACTCCTCTGAGGGTTATAAAAAAAGACTTTGAAAAATAGCCATAACTTTATTCTAAGATAGGAAGACTCAATACCATAAAGATGTCATCTTCCTAAATTAACATATGAAGCCTCTGCATCCAAATTAGAATACCAATGAGATGTTCTGGGAAAAGCTTTACAAAATGATATTTTTTTGAGGAATACATGTACAAATTTGCAGTGATGATTCTGAAGAATAATAAAAGAAACAGATAGTACCAGTGGAACAAAATCCAGAATCTAGAAAGAATCCATTAAGATATATACAAATATATGTGATAAAGACAGCATTTTATTCAGTGGGAAAAGATGGATTAGTCCACAAAACTGTGTGAAAATTGAGTAGACTTTTGTGGAAAGAATAAAGCTGGCTACTTTATTTTTTGTGTCATAATGAATTTTAGATTTATCAGTTCTGTAAATATATATTTAAAAAGGCCTTAAAAATACTACAAGAAAATATCAGTGGTGAAAACGTGACTGCATTTGTAAATGAAAGATTGACAAAAGTGGCTACCTAAAAATTATAAGCTAAAGTATGGTAAAAGCATGAAAATGTGAAAAATCAAAATAAATTGCACAAAATATTTATAATATGAGCAATTGGTTTGCAAAAATAGTAAGAAAACAAATATTCCACTTATAAAATAGGCAAACTTTTTACCAAAAAATAAAGACAAATTCCTAATAGATATAAGAATGCTCAGCCTCATTATAATAAAATGAATGAATATTAAAATCAGATAGCATTTATACCCATCTAATTGGAAATAGTGAATATAGTTGATAACTAATTCTAGCAAAGATTTTAGAATATGGGCACTCATTTGATTGAAGTCTAAATTGATGCCACTTTTGCAGAGTGATTTTACAGTATCTAACAATTTAAAATGCACACTCTCTTTCACCTAACAGTTCCATTACCAGAAAGTTATCCTGGGAACATTCTTGCAAAACTACCATCGTGATATGGAATATAGTTCTTAATAGTTAAAAAACATAAATAGCGTCTGTGGGGCATGGGTTAAATAAAATATGATATATACACAACAAAATTCTACACAGCTTTAGAAAGTAAGTTACATTGGTATCTGCTGTTATCAGATCTTCAAAATATAGGACTAAATGATAAAAGCCAGGGGCAGATCAGTTGCATAGACTGATCCCTTTTGTTTAGATAAACTTTCTATTTAACTGTATGTATGTACATGTATGTGTATCTGTGTGCTGTGTGTGTGTATTTATACTTGCATACTTTAACTGGAAGAAAATTGTGGTACTGTTTTATGCTTCTAAAGAATTACTGTGGATTGGAGGAATGAGAAACTAACTTTTAATTTGTTATTTAATCATTTTGTTTTATTTATTTTGTTTTATACTTTTCTAATAGGGATAATGGAAATATGGGACTTTTGTTTTGAATTCTTTCTGAACTACAACATACTTAAAACCTATATAATAGCTATCATTCTTGTTCTCTGAAATGCAGTGATGTGTACCTCCTCCGTATATGTATGTACATCTCTATGTATGTATGTACATCTCCTTCATGTATGTACATCTCCATGTATGTATGTACAACATCTCCTCCATGTATGTATGTACATCTCAAGGGCAGTGTATGGTCAGATCACATCACAGTTCATGGAATGACACTTAGTATGCACTCAGTAGGTAGTTGCTGAATAACTGAGAGTTCAAATAGATTGCT
The DNA here is from genome assembly GCF_015220235.1 of Choloepus didactylus. Lineage (NCBI taxonomy): Eukaryota > Metazoa > Chordata > Mammalia > Pilosa > Megalonychidae > Choloepus > Choloepus didactylus. The sequence continues at coordinate 187,156,728 of NC_051307.1, forward strand.
CCTACACAGTTTTACACAATATTTAAAGCAGTTTTATTCAGAATAGTCAAATAATTAGAAATGACCAAATGTCCCTAAGAGAAGTGTTTGGGTTTATCTCCCTTAAGGAGAAAAAGAATTGCTGAGGTATGGAGAAAATAAATTAACAGACATGTAGAATCTGTTGCATAGAGGACCCATATGCTCCCAGCTGACTCTGGAGAGGCAATCTTCCCGTGAGCTCCAGGTGAAAGGACTAGGGTATGTATACCGAGAGTAAAATGAAGGCTCTACTTTACGATCTTTTCAATTTTACCATCCTCTTCTTCCCCAGTTCTCTAATGAGTACGTGGTCAAAGCACGGGAATTGAAGAGTGCTATGTGCTTGCGAAGTTTCCTCTGGGATCGAATATAAATATGAAACTTATCTCTGGCACATACAGAGAGAAGGTCATGGTAAGAGTTTAGCTTACTATATGCATTTTCTTTCTTTTCATTTGGGTAAATTGTTTCTATTAAGCTCTTTTGGATAGACCCTTATGCTCAGAGGTTAATGGTTAATTGGCAGGTAACCAAGGGCTTGATTCATAGCTGGTATTCATTCATGCATGAATGAATCCCCCAAGGCAGGAGAAATGCTCATTAGGTGTGGGTATTTTTAAAAACATAATCTTTTTAAGAAGTTTCTCTAGCTTGGTTGCCACTAGGACTGAACAGTGGAGCCTATTTTTTTTAATGGGCTCATGAAGCAGACATTTCATAATTTGTCAGAGATGACCAAAATAAATGTCTGCTTTAATAAAAAGAGAAATAATTTATATGACTAAAAATAATCTAGAAGCTAGAAAATTATTTCCTCATGAAGAAAGACCTTATGAATTATTGTCATTTTGAAGTATCTTTATTGTATCACCTCCTCCTTGCTCTCTGAGAGAGCAAGAGAGTAAAAGCAACATGGCAGATTTAATGGCAGTACTTATCTATTGGACTGACAAATGGTGTATTCTAAAATATGCTTCCTTTGATTTTGAAGGTAATGCAAATTAAAAAGGAACTATGGTTCGAACTTTTGGTAAAGCAATGTAGCAATAGAAGGACAACACATACATGCAGAGATTTAAAAATAAAATTATCCACTCACCTGGCCTCAGATATTTAATTGTATGTCTGCTGTCCAAGAGGCCAGGCCCAACCTAACCCTTGAAGACCCTTCTTCTTCTTGCCCATCAATACAAAATAAGTATGTATTGAAATCTCTTATCAACAAAACAACCACCTTTTACAAATACCTATGAAGTACAAGCAATTGTGTTAGATTTCAAGGAGATACCAAAAAAAAACAAGATAAGGTAAGGACTTGTCACTCCAAGAAATTTACAGTCTAGCTGAAGAGTCAATTCACTTGTCCTCTTTCTAAGAGAATCAATTAGCAGTTATCAGGGGGAAGATTCTGCTCATGGGGAATATGAGAGTATCTGGTGGGATGCAGTGAGAATGTATTAAACTTCTATTCATATTTATTTTTATTGCATTTAAAAAATTTCTATTTTTATATGTATTTTATAATGTATGTAGTATATTAGTGCACTAATAAATGCTGGTAATTTATAAATAAACATGATTAGGGGTATGTCCTGAGTTTTTTTTTTTTTTTTTTTTTGGTTGTTTTACCGATAAAGGTGCACATTCAAATAATTTTGGAAACTGAATTAATTTTGGAGGCTGAGTAATTTTGGAGACTGAACTGGTATACCATGTCTTGTGCACTATGTTTTTTTGTTTTTGTTTTTCTTATCATTAGTGTTTAGTGCAGGGTTTGGGACTATGTAGCCCTCTAGTAGATGTAGAGATTCTTGAGACTTGTTTCTAGAATTATAAGGTAAACCACCAAAATGTGGAACTTGCCATAAAAATTCCATCTGGTTACAGCAGAATTATATGCAAAGCAAAACAAAGATATCTTATCCCATTTGCCATTTCAGCAGGCAACTAGATGTCACTTGCCTCCCAGACTAATGTTCAATCTTAGCTACTCAGCAGTTTTCAAACATGTAGGAAGCTGGTAGTTAGTAGATGATGTTTTGCTTGGAACTTTTGTGATCTTAATGCCAAAGATCTGATTCTGAGTACAAATGTTATTAAAAAGATACCTTTTCTGCCAAAGAGATTGAAGACTGTAGATACCAACACAGGTGCTGTACTTACCTCCATGAGATTTCTTCAAAGAAATGCCATCAGCAGCACCTTCCTTGCTGGGAAATACCACCCAACATTTGGAAAACCATTATCAGTAATGTAAAGGGAAAAAACTCACCTTATTCTAATTTTAAATAATTTCTAAAAGATGTATTCTTCCACTTCTCTATGTAACTTAATCCCCATGCCTCTTGTTTCATCTCTCTGAGTGTTAATGTCCTCCTCTGTAAAATGTCAGACTGAGCTGAACTCTAATTTTCAATTTAGAAAGTTGGTTCAGATATATTGGCAATATTTTTATTGGCTGTATTTCAACTTCTATCTACTAAAATTTTAATTGAACAATGTCTTTTTACCAGATTTTGAATCTCTTCAAAGTTTGTAGAGAAAGAATACCGTCTTCCAGGCCCATGAATCATTTGGCCAACAAACATTTTTATTTCCTTTAATATTTCTCATAAATCAATTGTTTCTCAATAAATAATTTTTATTTTCCTTGAACCCTGATTACTTCATCACTGTTATTCTGGAATGCATATAAAACAGAAATTCATGTTAAATATGAATATGTGACCTCTTTGGAAATATGCATATTTGGTGATATCCTTAGACCTGAAAAATCATATACTTGTGCCTGACCAGATGCTTGGAGTACACATTAATTCATTTAATTTATTTCATCCAATGGATGTATTTCTGAAATGCCACAAGGAGTTTCCATCCTTGAGTCTTACTGGCCTTTAATTTTCTTTCAGTGATTAAGGTGTTGAAAGACACTGATTTATCTGAACCAGTTGTGAAGCTTGTCATAATTGACTGATCATAAAGTGCTTTATAATAAAATAAAGGAGATTCTAGGTTCCCTATAATAGAATCACCCTTACTTACATGCATTGCCTTTTGCTTTCTTGTGTGGGAGAGAAAGGGAGGGAATTACAGCTGTGGCTGGGATTTTTAGATAAATCAGAGAACCCCTATGTAGACATTGATTGAGTGTGTAAGCATGATTTCTAAATGTGTTTCCTGAGTGTATGGGTGGAGGAGGTGGAGAATTGAGAATTAATGCCTTTTATGATACTGTAAGAAATGATCAAGCTCAGGTTTGTGTTACTGATATTGCCAAAATAGCCTCCTAACTGGTCTTCATGCTGCCGCTTTCCCTATTCTATGCTATTCTCCACATAAGAACCAGGGTGATCTTTAAAATGTAAATCAGTTAAGCCACTTTCTTATTAAACATATCTGGAAGCTCACCATGAAAACAAAATGCACACACTTTACTATGGCCTTTGGTTCTTCATGATTGGACTCCTACTTTCCTCTCAGGCTTCATCTCTACTGGCTTCCTCCTTGCTCATTGTCTATGCCCCAACTTCAAACACATCTTAGAAGTTGCTGTCAATACACTGCTGATGTTCCCTGCCTCTTACCATTTACATACACCACTGCTGCTGGATTTCTAACGACCAGTATATGCATTTCTTTGCCTGATGCACATGCATTTCAGGTCACCGAGTACTAGGTCTGAAAATGGGGTAGTTATGTAATTAATGCTCCTTAGAAACGATCCTCAATCATGCAGTTGGTATAGAAACAGCCCTAGCTCCCTCACCCTTCAGTTAGGAGAGGTGTGTGTTCTATACTGCATCCCAGAGTTCCCTAGCAGGACAAAGTTCCCCTGGTCCATTGCAGTGACATGCTGAATAATGAAACTTTTATTGCCTTCTTTCCGTCCCTTGTACCACCTCTTATATCAAATAGGGTATCACATCACACCAACTACAGGCTATCATAGCCGTCTTCACTATTGGGAAGAGAGTCATTAGGGAATCAATTCCACAAATCCCAGAACTAATTCAGAAAACTCATTTTTAAGGTTCTGTTCCTTTAAAACTACTCTTGTACCAATGTCTGTATCAGTAAGGATTCACCAGAGAAACAGAACCAATAAGATCTCTCCTCCAACCTTCTCTTTCTTTCAATATGTACATATAATTTATTTTAAGGAATTGTCTTATGCAATTGTGGGGTCTGGCAAGTCTGAAATACATAGGGCAGGCTGACAACCTAGAAATTCAAGCAAGATTTTATGCTGCAATCTTGAGGCAGAATTTCTTCTTTGGGAAACCTCAGTTTAATGCTCTTAAGGTCTTACCTGACTGGATGTGCCCCATCCAGATTATCAAGTGTAATCTCCTTTACTTAAAGCCAACTGATTGTAGATGTTAACCACCTCTAAAAAAATACCTTTTCAGCGACACCTAGATTAATGTTTGATTAAATAACTGTGCACTATAGTCTAGTCAAATTGAAACATAATTCTAACTGTAATACCTTCCCACTCCCTGTTTGTGTTTCTTGAGATCAACTTCCATGTAAAGTATTTATACTTAAGCCTTTTCTCAGGATCTTCTTCTACATGGATCCAGACAAGTCATATACTAAGTTAGTTTCTACACGAGTTATTCTTTCTGCCCAAAGGTAGCTGGCTTCTTCTTGTCCTTCTGATCTCATCATAAATGTTATTTCTTTAGAGAGAACTTCCCTGTCCATACAGTGTAAAGTGGTTCATGCTCTCATAATAGTCTTGTTTAATTCTCTGCATAGAAATTACCATTATGAATTTTTTTTGTTGGTTTATTTAGTTCCTGTCCCTCCAGGAGACTGAAATCTCTGGGGGAGGAAGGACCTAGTTTTTAATTTTTACTGCAGCATCACCAGGGTCTAGAACAGCCCAACAAACACATCAGGGACTCAGTAAATGCTTCTAGAATTAGCTACTCACTTTCCATTGCTGAGACTCAGTCAACTTCTAACATTCCTTGATTTTTATGTCAAATATTTTTGGGAAATAGACTCTTCAGTAAGTGCACAAAACAGTGGCTATTTTAAAAGACATGTTCTCAAGAGAAGATATTTTTATTTATTTATTTTTTATTCAAAATATGTATTTTCTTTTGGCTTTCTTCAAAATGGGGCATATTTATGTGGGCTTATTGGTATTTATCTAGAATTATTAAAAAATAACATGTCAAAGTTTCATTTTAGAAATTACCAAATTATTTTTCTTATATATTCTTATTTAATCAATCACAAGAATTCCATGAGGCATAACTCCACTTTTATAAATGAGACTCTACTAGAATATTGAAGCTTTGTATCTCACAGTGCTATCTATCATGACCAATGATATTAACTCTTATGAAAGAGTTTCTAAATCTTCATGAGTTAGCTCAACAGGATAAGTACTATCCATATTTGTTTACACATCCTTGTGAACTCCTGGGACATTGAATGCAATAGCAGGATGAGACTGACTTCTGTCCCCCAGTGAGTCCTATGGATCTCTGCACAGTAACTTATTCTCGTGCACTTGATGGATTGTCATGAAGAACTCTAAATAGGGGGGTCTTTGCAGAATGGCAGCAACTTGGTCCGTGGATCTGAATATAAATCAAAGTAGCAGACATTGAGAAGAAAAAGGCCTCATATTAGTTTTAAATGCATATTGCAAAATCTCAGGCAACCACTAGAACATTGTAAAAAGAAGAATAATTGACATGCTGAGAGAAAGAAAATGGAATCATATGAAATACTTAATTAACAACCAAGAAGGTAGACAAAGAGGGAAAGATAAAACCAAGAGATAAAGAATGAGTGTAACAAAGAGAAACAGTTACAAACATGGTAGATATTAAGCCAACTATATCAATAATCACTAAATGTGAATGTTCTAAATATAGCAATTAAGAGACAGAGACAGTTTGAGTGGACAAAAAAATAAGACCTAACTAAATGTTGTCTACAAGAAATCCATTTTAAGTGTAAAGACACAGATTGGTTAAAGGTAAAGAGATGGAGAAAGATATACTATGATAGGACTAATCAAGAGAAATCTGAGTAGTGATATTAATTTCAGACAAAACAGACCTCAGAATAAGGTAAATTATCTCGGATAAAGAGGGACATTACATAGTGATTCCCTGGGGAGGCATAACAATCCTTAATGTATATACAGGTAAAAATAAAGCATCAAAATACAGAAGACCCAAACTGCTAATAAGAAAGGAGAAATAGAAAAATCCACTATTGTAGCTGGAGACTTCAACTCTTCTTTTGATAATATTGATAGATCCTGCAGGCAGAAATTCAGTAAGAAATAGTTGAACTGAACAACATTATAAATCAATTGGATCTAATTGAATAATTCATCCAGCAACAGTCCAATACACATTTTTCTCAAGCTTTAAAACACATCTTACCAAATTTATAAAAGAATAGAAATCATACAAAATATGTTCCAAGACCACAACTGAATTAAACTAGAAATAAATAACTGGAAGATAGCTGGAAAATACCACCGCAAATTGGAGATTAAACAATGCGATTCTAAATCATACATGAGTCAGAGAAAAAGACCAAAGAGAATTTTTTAATTGAACCAAATGAAAATGAAAATGCAGCTTACCAAAATTTGTGGGATGCAGTAAAAGCAGGGCTTAGAGGGTAATAAATATACCTCGTAATATATGAATACATATATTAGAAAAGAAGAAAGATCTAAAATCAATAATCTAAGCTTCTAATTTAGGAAACTACAGAAAGAAGAACAATGTGCACTGAAAGCAAGAAGAAGAAAATAAATAATAAACATGAGAGTGAAACTCAAGTAAGTTGAAAAAATAAGCCAATAGAGAAAAATCAGTGAAGCTGGTTCTCTGAAATGGTTCAAAAAATTGATAAGTCTCAGAAATAAAGAAGGAAAGGGGTTGATCCTATGGACATTACATGGAGAATAATAGGATTATAAGGGAATTTTATGAACAACTCTATGGCCATAAATTTAGTAGTTTAGACTAAGTGGACCAGTTTCTTGAAAGACATAAACTACTGAAACTCACACAAGAAGAAATAATGTAAATAGATGCTGTATCTGTTAAAGAAGTTGGAGAAATAGAGAATGTAAAAACACCCTGTATCTATTAAAGAAGTTGAAACAATAATTAGTAACCTTCCAAAGCAGAAAACACCAGGCTCAGATGATTTCATGGTAAATTCAATTCAAACATTTAAAGAAGAAATGATACCCATTCTCTACAACCCCTTTCAGAAAATAAAAGCAGAGGAAAACACTTCCTAGCTAATTCTATAAGAAGAGCATTACCCTAATACCAAATCATATGAAAATATTACAAAAAAGGAAAACTACAGACCAATATCTCTAATGAACATTTGTGCAAATATCCTCAACAAAATATTAGCAAATTGAATCAAAGAATGTATAAAAGGAACTACAAACCACAAGAAAGTGGGCTTTATTTCAGCTATGTGAGGGTGATTCAACATTCAAAAATAAATTAAATCATATCAGATAAGGATTTAATATCCAGAATATACAACAAGATACTTACAACTCAACTATAGAAAGACAGACAACCCAATTAAAAAATGGGGGAAAGACATGGACAGATACTTTCCTGAAGAGGAAATAAAAATGGTGCAAAAGCATGTGAAAAGATGCTCAACTTCACTGGTTATTAGGGAAATGCAAACCAAAACCACAATGAGATATTGTCTCACACCTACTAGAATGGTCATTCCTTTAGTGGAGGAATAATTAATAATTTATGAATGGGGGAAGGGATATAAAGGGCAGTAAGTATTTTGCACTCTAATCAAACTGATAAAATGCCAATACCAGTAGCCTTTGATAAGTTATGGATGTATAATGCAATACCTGATACAACCAGTGAAAAGGTATATAAGGAGACATACTCAAACACAATACAAATAAATCAAAATCTCCTTCTGAAATATGTTCGGGTAGCCCACAGGAAGGCAGGAAATGAAAAACAGAGAGAAAAAAAAAAGCAGAAAAAAATAAATTGGCAGGCTTAAGCCCTGATATATCAAATGTAAATGGTCTAAATATTTTAACAGACAGAGACTGACAGAGTAGATTTAAAAAAAAAAAAATGATCCCACCATATCCTGTTGACAAAAAATTCACTTACATGTAGGTTGAAAGGGAAAGGATGGAAAAAAGATATGCCATGTCAGCATAAATCAAAAGAAAGCCAAGAGACCACACTAAATAAAGTCAGCTTCAAAGAAAATTACCAGGGTTAGAGAGGGACATCATATGATGATAAAAGGTTCAATTTACCAAGAGGGCATAGCCATCCTAAATGTGTATGTGCCATTAACAGAGCTACCAAATATGTGAAGCCAAAACTGATAGACTAGCAGGAGAAATCACCCAATCCACAATTATGGTTGGAGACTTCAACACATCTGTTTCAACAATTAATAGAACAACTAGGTAGAAAATTATCTAGGATAGAAAAGAACTCAATAATACCATCAACAAAGTATCTAGTTAACATTTATAACACTTTTTGAAACAACAGCAGAATAGGCATTCTCTTTTAAGTACCCAGGGAACAATCTGGACCATATTCTGGACCATGTAACAAAGCTTAATATGAAAAGAATGAAATAATAGAGTATGTTCTCTGATTACAATGGAGTCAAATTAGAAATGAGTTAACAGAAAGATAACAGGAAATCTCCAAACACTTTGAGATGAAACAACTCACTTCAGAAAAATGCATTGTCAAGGAGGAACCAAAATGCAGTGAACTGAATAGAAAAAATTATGGTAAACTGCATGCAAATGAAAATACAATACATCAAAGTTTGGGGGACATAGCTACAGCAGTTCTGAAAGGGAGGTTGTTCTGGTTTGCTAATGCTGCCTTTATGCAAAGTGCCAGAAATGGATTGGCCTTTATATAGGGAGTGTATTTGATTACAGAGTTATAGTCCTAAGGCCACAAAAGTGTCCAAACAAAGGAATCAACAATAGGCTACCTTTACTGAACACACCGATGGCATCCAGAAAACCTCTGTTAGCTGGGAAGGCACAGGCACGTGGCTGGCGTCTGCTCCAGGGTTCTGGTTTCAAAATGACTTTCTCCCAGGATGTTCCTCTCTAGACATCTGGGGGTGTTCTCTTAGTTTCTCCCAGACAAACTCTGGGCTAGCAAAAGTCTGCTTTCAGCGGCCATCTCCAAAATGTCTCTCTTGGCTGCAGCACTGAGCTCCTTCTATCTGAGCTCTTATAGGGATCCAGTGATTTAATTAAGACCCACCCTGAATGGCGGGGTAACACCTCTGTGGAAATAATCTAATCAAAGTTATTACTCACAGTTGGGTAAGTCACATCTCCATGGAAGCACTCAATCAAGACCCTAATCAGAAAGATTATTCAATCTGTCCCCACAAGATTGCATTAAAAGATATGGCTTTTTCTGAGGGACGTAATATATACAAACCAGCACAGAGGTTTATAGCATTAAATGCTTGTATTCATGCTTGTATTAGTCATGGTTCTCCAGAGAAACAGAACTGACAGAAGACATGTATATAATGAAAATACTATGAGATTTATTATAGGAATTGGCTCACACAGCTGTGGGGATGAGCATATATGAATTCTGTGGGGCAGTCTGCAAGCTGGGAACTCTGATGAAAGAGATTCTGGCTGGCTGAAGTAGAAATGGTAATTCTTCCTTTTGACTGCTGAAATCAACAGTTCTCCCTTAAAGACCTTCAACTGATTGAGTGAGACTTCCCTCATTGCTGAAGCAATCTTCTTAGTTGATTGTAGATGTAATCAGCCATAGATGCAATCGACTTACTGATGATTTAAAACCGCGAAATATCCTCATAGTAACAATAAGGCCATTCATTCTTGACCAAACAACTGGACACCATTACTTAGCTAAGTTGACACATGAATTTAACCATCACAGTGCTTTGTATTAGAAATGAGTAAAAGTCTCAAATTAATAACCAAGTTCCGACTTCAAGAAACTAGAATAAAATCAAAATAAATGCAAAGCAAGCAGAAGGAAGGAAATAATAAATATAAGAGCAGAAGTCAACGAAACTGAAAACCAGAACAATAGAGAAAACCAATGAAACCAAGAGCTGACTCTTTTAAAATATGGACATACAATCAGTAAATCTGATGAAGAAAAAAGAGGAGACACAGATTACTAATATTAGGAATGAAACACTAAATGTTGCTATAAATCCTGCAGATATCAAAAGAATTATCAGTAAATATTAAAAACAAGTCTACTTGCATACTTTTGGCAACTCAGATGAAATGGATCAATTCTTCAACAAGTACAAACCATTACAACTTACCCCTATATGAAATACATAATTTGAATAGCCCTATATTATAAATGAAATTGAATCTGTAATTTTAAAACTCCCAGAAAAGATGTGTATAGCCCCAGATGTTTTCACTGAAGAATTCTACCAATCTTTTAACAATTATCAATTCTGCATAATCTCTTCCAGAAAATAGAAGCCAGTTTTACCCTTATATGAAAATATGAAAACCAAAGAAAGTTACAAAACAAGAAAACTACAGACCAATATTCATCACTGATAGAGGCAAAAATTATTTTAAAAATACTAAAACTGAATTAAGCACATATAAAAAGTGCATTATGTGCCATGGTAAAGTGTTTTGTTTTGTTTTCTTTCTCTCTCTCTCTCTCTCTCTCTCTCTCTCTCTCTCTCTCTCTCTCCCCCCCTCTCCCTCCCTCCCTTCCTCCCTCCCCCCCTTCCTTCCTTCCTTCCTTCATGCAAAGCTGCTTCACTATTAAAAAACCAATAAATGCAATCCACCAGATTAAGAGGCTAAAGAATAAATGTCATTCAATTATACCAATTTATGCCGAAGAAACATTTAACATATTTTACCACCCATTCATGACAAAAATTCTCAGAAAACTAGCAATAGAAGTAAACTTCCTCAACTTTATAAAGAACATCTATGCAAAACCCACAGCTAACATACTGAAAGGTGAAAGACAAAATGCTTTTCTCTAAGCTTCGGACCAGACTGTCCACTCTCACCACTGGTATTCAGCATGATAGTGAGTTCTAGCCAGTGCAATAAGGCAAATCATCATCATCATCATCATCATCATCATCATCATAAAATTTTAAAGGCATACACATTGGAAATAAACTATCTCTGAGTGCAGATACTTGATGCTCTACCTAGAAAATCCCAAGGAATCTACCAAAAATACTCCTAGAACTAACAGAGTACAACAAGGTTTCAGGATACAAAATCAACATACAAAAATCCAAGTGCATTTTTATATGCTAGCAATGAACATTTGGGAACCAAAATTAAAAATATAATTTCTAATCTCTTTAAAAATGAAATAGGTATAAATCTAACAAAGGATATACAGGCCATGGGTGCTAAAATCTATGGAAGGCTGATAAAAGAAATAAATAATATCTACATAAATAGAGGATATGGTGGTTTGGAGCTGTTACATACCCCAGAAAAGGCCATGTTCTTTTGGTCCATTTCTGTGGGTGCAGACCTATTTTGGGTCAGACCTTTTGATTAGGTTGTTTCAATTGAAATGTGACACAGCCTATTCAAGATGGGTCTTAATCCTTTACTGGAGTCCTGTATGAGAGGATAAAAGGCAAGGACATCTGGAGAGAGCTTAGAGAGAGAAATGCCAGAGAAGCAAGAGGGACCCACAGGAGCTGAGAGAGAGCCACTGAAACCAAAACCCAGGAGAAAAGGACCAGCAGATGTCACCATGTGACTTCCCATGTGACAGAGGAACCCCAGATGCCAGCAGTCTTTCTTGAGAGAAGGTATCCTCTTGTCAATGCCTTAATATGAACATTTTTCATGGCCTTAGAATTGTAACTTGTAACCTAATAAATCAATCCCTATTGTTAAAAGCCAGCCCATTTCTTGTATATTGCATTTCGGCAGTTTTAGCAAACTGAAACAGAGGGCAATAATGTGATCGTGTTTGGAAGACTCAACATAATAAAGATGTCAATTCTCAAATATACATAAAGGCTTAACACAATTCCTACCAAGATCTCATTAAAATTTTTTTTGAAGAAATGAGTAAGATTATTCTAAAACATATGTGGAAATTCAAAGGATCTAGAGTGGCTAAAACAGTTCTGAAAAAGAATAATGTGGAAGAAATTACTCGTATTTCAAGATTTATTATATAGCTACAGTATCAAGACTGTGTGTTATAGGTGGAGTGATAGACACATAGATCAACGGATCAGAACAGAAAACTCAGAAATAGCCCCACACAATATGGCCAACTGATTTTGACAAAATTGCAAAAGGAATTCCATGAAGGAAGGATGCTCCTTTCAACAAATGGTTCTGTAATAATTAGATATCCACAGGCAAAAAGTGAACCTTGACCTAAACTTCACATCGTATATGAAAATTAGCTCAAGAGGGTTAACAGACTTAAATATAAAACTATAAAACTTGTAGAAGGTAACATAGGAGAAAATCTTCAGGGCTTAGGGCATGCTGAAAAGTTCTTATACATAACACTAAAAGCATGACCCACAAAAGAATAAATTGTTAAGTTGGACTTCATAAAATTATAATATTTTAGGGATGTAATGGTGAAGATATGGGATATTTCAGGAGAGAAATAGAAACTCTAAAAAAATAAATAGATGGAAATGCTAGAAATGAAAAAAGAATTAAAATCTTTTGCTTTAAGTTGACTCTAGTAAGAAGATATAAGACAAATTAGACCAAGAGAAAATATTTGAAATACACATATCTGACAAAGGATTCATCTAGACTATATAAAGAACTCTCAGAACTTAGCAATAGGAAAACAAAGAATCCAGTTAGAAAATGGGAAAAAAAATACATGAGGAGATGTTTCACCTAAGTGTCTATATAGATGGCAAATATGGATTCACATGAAGAGATGTTAAGCATCATGAGCCATTAGGGAAATGCAAATTAAAACCATAGTGAGATATCACTACACATCTTTTAGAGCAGCTAAAATAAGAAATAATGCAAAAGGAAACATGGGGAGGATATGGAGATGCTGGATTACTTACACATTTCTCGTGGGAATTAAAAATGCTATGACCACTCTGAAAAATTGTCAGTTTCTTATAAAACTAAACAAACATGTAAATACAATATGATTCAGCAGTTGTACTCCTGGGCATTTATCCCAGATAAATGAAAAAACTTATGTTTGCACAAAGGCCTGTATATGATTGTTCATACCACATTTATTTGTAAGCCCCCAAAACTGGAAACAACCCAAATGTCCCTCAATAATTGAGTATGTAAACAAACCATGATAAATCCATACCATGAAATACTACTCAACAATAAAAAGCAATGATGTATTGCTCCAATCATGAACATGTATAGATCCCAAGGGCATGACACTATGTGAAAAAAGCTAATCTCATAATGTAATATGATGTGTGATTCCATTTATTTAACATTCTTGAAATGACAAAATTATGGATATGAAAAAGATATTAAGGGTTGCCAGGAGTTAGGGATGGTGAGGCTGGGAGGAGGGGATCCATGTGGTTTTGGAACAGTTTTGTATCTTGATTGCTGTGTTGGTTATACAAATTTAAATGTCATAAAATGACAAAGATCTATACACATGCATTGTACCAATGTCAAATTCCTGTTTTTGACATTTTACTGTATTTATGTAAGGTGTAACTGTTGGGGGAAATGAGGATAGGTACATGGGACCATCTTTAACTAACTTGGCAACTTCCTGTGAATGTATAATTATTTTAAAATAAAAGTTTTCATTTTTTTAAGTGCTTCAGTTTGGTTATTGCAGCAAATGTTTTATGGGAATCTTATTTATATAGTTGATGCCAATGTTTCAAGTAGTTGGTTCTGGATATTCTAAATATGAGCAAAAAGAAATAAAAAATGCTTTGTATGTAAATATTTTACATTTAATGTGCAAATGTTTGAGTATATGTGTTTGCACATTAATATGCCTACAGTAGTGTGTGAATACAATTCCTAGCCTGCTAATTCTAAATATAGAGTTATGTCATGAAGTGTGTTTTTTTTATAACAATGTATATGCCTGGGGCTTTGTATACAGGCGTTCACAAGTGCACAACTATTTCTAGTAGATAACAATGAGATACGATATGGTATAATAATATGTGATATTTCATTTAATTGCACAAATGGAAATGAGTTTAGGTACATCAAATATTTTTAATATTCCTTTTAATATATTGAGAATTAATCATTTTATATTATTCTTATTTTATTATGCTTAACATTGACACAAAGTATATCATATTTTGTGATTTGAAATGGATTTTTCTCATCAATAGTGATATCTTTTTAGAGTTAAAGACTTTTTAAGGGCACTTATAGGTGGCAAACATGAAAAGAACAAGGAGAGACATTCTCTGGTAGATTTTTCTTCTGTCCATAAGAGGGATTTGCATAAATTCAAAAATCAAGTGGCCAGAATAGATAAGAAACAGAAGGACTTAAGAGATAAAACAGCAATGACAACAACATATTGACCTGCTACCATCAAATTGGACATCCTTAAACATTGTGCATTTTTGCGAAAGAAAACAACTTCCTCACAAGTAAATATCAATCCATAAAAACTATTTAGGGAATGTCATTTCATGCTGATTGAATGTTTGCTGGCCATTGCTTGAAATTCTATGACATTTCTTTTCTATTTTTCCTCCTTTTAAAATATTTTGTTTTTGAACATCCTCTTTAGATTAGATTCATTTGTAAGGGCTCAGAAAAACAGGGAAGTAAGACAATTCAATCAATCTACCAGGTTCCTTTGAAATTTGGTTCCCAGGTAGTTGTTTTCTCAGGGATTAACATATTAGCTTTGAATATGTGACACTAGCTTTCATCTAGATGGTGATCAGACCAAAGTATGACACAGAGCAAAAAGAAGTTGTGCTCCAGGAAGGGACTTCAAAGTCTCTTCCTCTGCTCGTGTCTTTTGCCTATTCTAGTGCTCATTTTCATTCTCTGTCTATAGGCCAACTGAGCAAAGCATGATTTGGTAAGCTAGCCTGAAGGCTGATGTTAAGACAAGGAAAATAAAAACTCATAATCTTCTAAGCTGTTATTCTAAACAGACTTTTTAGATACCCATTAGGAGCTGCATAATTATTTATTGCTGAGTAACAAACCATTCAAAATTGAGTGACTTAAAATAATAACTTTTCCTTTAGTTTTTTATTCTGTAAGTTGGCAGTTAGGACTGGACTGAGCTGGGTGGTTCTTACAGTCTTGACTGGGCACATCTGATCTCTGCCGGGCATGCTTATAGACATATGATCAACTGGTAGGTTTGCTGATTTATGACAGCCTCAGCTGAGATGGTTGATGTGCTTGGCACCTCTTTTCGTGGGGTCTCTCATCCTTCAACAGACTAGTCTAGGGCTGTTCATATGGTGGGTGCAGAGCTGCAATTGCAGAAAGAGGGCAACCCAAAATGCACAAGAATTTTTCAAGTTTCTCCTGGCGTCAAAGTTGCTACAGTCCTATTAGACAAAGCAAGTCACATGCCTAGAGTCAGTGTGAGGGTGTGTGTGTGTATGTGTGTGGCTGGGGAGAGGGGACTAAAAGGCACAAAGGCATGGTTACGGGAGGAAGGAAAAAAGTAGAGCCATTATAGTACAAAATCGATGAAGGATGCTTTAGTACATGAACTTACAGGGAGAAGACCAAAAACAGAGTAAATTTCATGTTGTCTTAATATCTGAGTGAAAGCTAAAGATACACTGCAATTCAAAAAGAAAAGTCCAATTTAAAGAAGAATCACAGGAACATTAGAGGGGGATTGATTTCATACAGTGAAAATTTATTTGATATGCCAGATTCTATCATATTAGACTCTCAAGCAGCATTTATTAAATTCTGAATCTGGATTTCAGTTACAAGAAGCAAATGATAAGAAGACAATGATATTAGATACTGAATTTTTAATAAGATATGAAACGCAACTTGCATTTTAATGTTCATTATACTTTACTAGACTATTACATTTTATTTTAATAGCAATTTTGGGATGTGCTCATGACATTATTATTCTTCTTCCTGTTTTTATAAGAGGAAACAGGTTCAGAAAATTATTATCAATCAAATACCCATGTAATCATGGCCAGGTGAAGAAACAGAATATTTTTGGCACACTTAAAGCCCTCTGAATGCCATTCATAATTAAAGCTTTATCATCTAAGTTGTCTTATTCAGAATTGGCAAATGCCCTAGGAAGAAAGTCAGACCCTGCAATCCAAACTGGGTGTAGGATCTCAGATGACTTCAAGATATTTTTGGTCTGGTTTTTAAGTTGTCTGCAATGGGAGCGTTGGTCCAAATTATTTAGTTCTCTGTTATCAGAAGTGGAACCCACAACGGTTTCTTCTTTTTTTTTTTTCTTTTAATTACTTTATCTTTCTTTCCCTGCTAATATGTGAGCCTCAAGATGGCAGGAATCTTTATTTTGCTCACTGACATATCCCAGTCTCTTACTTAGAATAGTGCCTGGCATGTAGTAGATGCTAAATAAGTATTGTGGAATGAATGAATGATCTTTCACAAGAGTGGGTCTTAACTATCAGCTCCTGAGATTATTATTCTGGGCATCTAATTAATTCATCTGTTGCCAATCAGTTTTTACTAATGAACATTTTTGTCTTCTTGGTATTTGTTCTTTTCATGTCTCACAGAGATGCTGATGATTGAGGTGTCTCTGATACCTGTTCTGCTAGGGCCAGAACAAGAACATAAATTTTAATCTTTGACAGGGCTTTCTATCACCTGGAGAAGAGAAAATTGATGTCCAGAGAGATGTGGTAAATTGTCTGTTTTACAGGAACTCATATATCTTGATTACTGTGGACCTCCTGATACTGTAAAAATCAATCAGAATTTGAAAAGTTATAGTTAATAGAATAATTTAAAAAGCCTTTTCCTTCCAGCCTGACCTCCAGCTCTACAGAAAATTCCAAATGTAAAGTTAATCAGGCATATCCAGAATTGTCATATTTCATTTTCTATCTATGAACTTCTCAGAGATGGGTTGTGTTAGGATGAAAAATAGAAGGCTTTAGAACTCATGGGGTTCTCACAAACTAGGCTCCAAGCAGTGACCCTCTGATTAGTTTATGCAACTGAAAAGAGAGAGTGCTTCTTATTAGAGTTCCCACCATAACTAAATTTACAGGGTCTGCAAAATTGGAAATTTCTTCACGATAGGCTGCTGAAGTTTTGAGGAGCTACTATGGAAAAGTTGACTTATTTCAGCACTATCCATACCCTCACCCCACCCCCAGAAAAATACTAGACCTCTCTTTTCTCTCCTGGAATCTACAAGAAGAGAAAATGAGTTGCAGAACTATTAAGTTTTCCATTGCAATTTCAAGTGGAAGAGATATGGGCATGGGGTAGTATAAAAGTAACTTGACAATTTCAGTGCACTCAGTTTTAGTTTTGCTTGGGTGACTGGTTCACACTCACTGGCCCAGAACACCCTGTGGAAAGGGAGATAACTGAGTTTCAGCTGGAGGAAGGGCATGAAGGAGGGATTGTGGAGGAACGTGTTCTCCAAACTAAGACAAACACATATCCACAAGCCAGCTGCATAAGAGGCACGATTTAAACAATAAAAGACGTCATAAAGTGGTACTGAGGCAAAGGTCAGCAGTAGGCAAAGTGGGAGAACAGGAGGAGAACAGGAGGGAAGATGGCAGCAGGGCAGTCCATAAAAAAGACCTGAGAAATTTTAAGCTTTGCTCTCACAGGGAATCCAAGTGATTTCTGCTCCTGGTAAACGAAAACCATATAATGACCAAATCTTTAATTTTGCTTTGGTCAACAGAAAGCTCAGGGCCAAGGTTAAAGGTAACCTGTTAGAAACCATATAGTACCTATGACTTGCAAAATTATGTTTATTTCCTCTTATCTGCCTAATCTAATCGTTTTTCTAAAAAAAAAAATATTTAAAACACCCCATATCCACCAAACATACATGTCCCTTCTCTCCCTATTCCCTGATATCCTCTAGTCTGCTCTCTGTCTCTGTGAATTCACTATCTCTGAATTACTCTTATAAATGAATGTCCCACTTTTTATGTAAATATATTGTTTTCTACAATCTGTAGATCACCTGAAAATTTTTAAATTAATTGTGGCATACATAAATAACCAACCACTTATTCAGTCTACATTGGACAATGGGGACAGATTAAAAATAAAACCACTGGAAGACAACCTAGTCTGAGACGAGCAAGTAGAAGGATTAACATGGGTTAACTAACCCATGTCAGTTGAAAAAGTTGAATGTAATGATGCTACTTTTATATATTAGTAAATAATTTAAAACAAAAGTAAAATGTGCTCAGAGATACATACATATATTGTAGAATTCTAAAATGCCATCTGGGAGGGGCACAGAAAGCTTCTATCACAGCTTCAGTGGTTTAGTTCTTGAGCTATATGTCGGGTACATGAGTGTTCACTATGCTATCCTATGTACTATTCTGGGCTTTTTTCTTTTTTTTTAAGAGTGAGGTAAGAATTCATGATTCTTTTGCAAATGGTTATCCAATTTTATTTCAATTAATATTTATTTAATAACACAAGTTTGCAATAAATCCTGCAGTGTTCATTAAATTCCCATATGCATTTGACTCTATTTCTGAACTCTTGATGCTGTTCCATTGATCTGATTGTTCCCGTCCTAGCCTCAAATTACTTTGTTCTCTTGGCTTCAGACTCCCCTTCAATACTTAGTAATATGAATTGTGACTCATTGACCTTCTATCCCCAGATATTTCTGCTTATTTTACCAGATAAACTTTGATACTTTTGTGTTATTTCAAAAAAAGATTTCTTGTAGGTATTTTAATTGGTTTGTCTCAGAAATACAGATATATTTTTGGAGACTTTGTATGTATCAAATATTATTCATTCCTACACAAAGTATGCTTTGCCATTTATTTGTCTTCTCTCTTACGTTCTTCAGTAAGATTTTAAAGGTTACTTCCTATAGATACAGGATATTTCTTGTTATAAGTATTTCTAGAGATTATATCCTTTTTTGGCCATTATGAACCTGGATTTTGTTGTGTTATGCTTTCTATTTGGCTATTGTTTAAGGAAAGTTTTTTTATTTTGAAATATTAAATCTATACAGACCACCCAATGGATTTTTCATTGTTCCATTAGTTTCATAGCTGATTCTTGTAGGTTTTCCAAGTAGGCAATCATTTTATCTGCAAACAGTGATGGTCTTGTGTCTCACTTTTTATTTTAATACTTCTTGTTCATTTATCTTATACAATTGCCAAGCTACCATTCCCAGAACATTTTTAAATGCAGGCATATTTTTGTTTTTGTTTCTGACATTATTAGGGATGTACACATTGCTTTTCAATAAGAAAAATATAAAATAAACAATAACATATTTTTTAAAAGTTGTGTTGGCCTTTATGTATTTTGGTCTTATTTTGTTGCTTGTTGGCTTTTAATTTTTTTTCTTCACAGGAACAAAAAACATTGATTTATTCCTACCAATCCATTATTTTGGAACATTTAGAGAAGGTGTTATTTTTTTCTGAGAGAAGGCTGATTATGTTTTTGGCTCCAGTTTTGGCTCAGAAAAGAAGGAGGTATTAAAAATGAAGAGGAAATAATGGATGGAATAATTTCCCAAAGAAGAGTAGACTGGAAAGGTTTATTTCAAGACCTCGAGTTACTTATAAAGGAGAGAAGGGATCCTAGACAAGGGAGGAAAAGTGAAAGCAGACATTAGTAAGATTTCACTTATATGGGTGGGAAGAAAATGCAGTTTCTATTTGATAGACTCAATTTTTCTGTACTGAATGGGGGCAAGGTCATTTACTGAGAAACAAGTGGTTGGATTCACTGGAGGATCTTGACAAAAGGAGTGGAAATTTGTAAAGTACCTTTGGGATGGGAAGCGATATGAAACAAAGAAAAAGAGAGAAAGAGGGTTGGGGGAGAGAAAGAAAGAAATGGAGAGGACAGGGATGACAACATAGTTGAAAAGATTTATTTTGAAGATTTATTGCACAGGAAACAAGATGACCCTGGCCCTGTTTAACTTACTCTCTACTAGGGAAAAGATGACTCAACTATAATACAATCCGAGATGTGACATGTGTCATAAGAGATATACGCACAATGCTTTGGGAACACAATTCAGGGGAGTGAGTGTTTTGCTTGTGGAGTGATAAGAGCTAGGCAGGGGATCATGGTTAGAATTTACGGCGATCTTTGGAGCATAGACAGGTAGGGAAAGACAGGCAATAAACAGGATAAAAAACCTAAAACTATAGTATATTAGATGTTGTGAAATGCTAAAGAGAAGAAAGAATAAAGCAGGAAGGGAAATAGGAGGTTGTTGCTGGTGGATTGCTGTGGGTGCCTCACTCAGTAAATCATTCAGCACTTCTCATGTCAGGTGAGCAGATTGCTCAAAAAATTTTGATTCTCATGCCAATGCAGACACCTTACCTTGCTCTTAGAATCAACTAGAATAAGAGAGATGTTTAACTTACTATAAAGAACACCATAAGGTGTTATATGAATTAATGAAAACCGTTTTTGAAACGTAAACAAATAGGCACTGAATGACAGTAATCTACAAGGGAGAATGCCTACGCACAACTGTAGGACCGTTTTAACTCAGAGTCACAGACTATTCAAGATGGAAAGAATATTACCCATGACCTGATTCAACTTTCTCATTTTAGAGTAGTTTGTGGGGTTAAGTGGATTGCTGAAGACATTGGTGGCAGAGTTGATGCTTGAGCTCAGATTGGCTGCCTCCTAGTCCCCATCTGCTTCCATTAAACGAACTTTTCATTTTACCTCCGGCAGACCACAGGCCCCAGAGTGGGGGCATGACCTTGAGGAAATAGGACTGGATGGAGAGTCAAGAGAAAATACTTAATAAGAGCCTACCCTGTGTCTGGCACGGTTTTGTCTTAATAACAACCATTTAAAGAAGATATTATGATTCCATATTTCCTTCTGATATTTTTTAAGAATTAAAATATTACATAAATAAATTGGTGACTACTGTATTCTCCTCCTCAATTCAATTTCCCTCTTTTTACAGAGACAACTAGCATCTTGAACATGGTATTTCTTTAGCCTTTACATAATTTTATATTATTATAATTTATATTTTAAAAGCAATAAATATCTTGCAATTTTTCAAATTTTATATTAATTTTACCCTAAAAATATAATTCTGCAATACAGTTTTTTCACACAAAAAATGTTTTTGAGATTTATCCAAATCCATACATGAATTCTATTTCATTCATTTGAATTGCAGCCTGGAATTCCAGTATTTGAATATTTCAAAAATTATTTATCTGTTCTCCTACAGATGGTCAGTTTTATGGTTTCTAGTGCATTTTTCCTATCTACTATGTTGCATGAATATTCTTGTATATGTCTTCTTCAGCACATTACAAAGTTTTCTAAGTTATAGCTCTAAATGTGGAATTTTTGGATTGTCAGTAATGCACATCTCCAACTTGATTATTTATTTCAAAGTGATCTCCAAAGACATTGTGTTAATTGATGCTGCCCTGTCAATATATCAGAGTTCTCAATTTTATGAAATTTGGGCCAGTACTAGGTACTATCAGTCCTATTTTTTTTTTTTTTTAAATTCAATCTGAGAGTTGTGAATTGGAAATTCTGTTATTTCAATTTGTATTGACCTGATTATGGAGGGTTAAACATATTTTTGTGCGTTTTGGCCATTTGGTTTTCATCTTCTGTGAATTACATGATCATATCCATTGTCCATGTTAAAAATATGATTGGTTTATATTTTTCTTATTGTTTTGTAAGAATTATTTATATATTCTGGTCAATAATAATAGCTAAACCCTATTGATCTTTGTTTCTGGCACTTTCTGAACATTTTAGGTATATTAATGCAATAATTGCCTCAATAACTCTTTGATGTAGGTAATACAGTTATCTCCATTTTAAAGATGAGAAATCTGAGTTGCTGAAGAGTTCAGTTATTTGCTCAAGACCACCCAGCTCTAAGTAACACATTCATAATTTTAACCAGTCTGGTTGGCTCCAGAATGGGAGGGCTTAATCGCGACAAAAACTTTTGTCTTTTACATGAATAGCAAATATATCTCAGAGCCTGTGGCTTTTCATTTGCCTTGTTTTATGGTGTTTCATACCACTGAAAATTTTAATTTAATTTGAATTAATTGTATTAATAACTTTTCTTCATGATTACTTTCTGTATTTTGCTAAATGAATCCTACATGACATAAATCTCATAAACACTATTGTCCTATATTGCCTTCTAAAAGTTCTAAACTTTCAAAATATGGAATTTATTCTCCCTAGGATCTACTTCTATATACAGTGTGAAGTAACAATTTTATTTTACTTTTTTCCATGTGGATATACAGTTATTTTAGCACACTATATGGAACCGTTTATTCTTTCTCCATAATTTCTAATGTCAACTCTAACACATCTAATTACCATGGATATGGTTCTGGGCTCTCTATCCTGTTCCACTGATTAGTTTATTTATTCCTGTACCAGTGTCATTCTGAATTTTAATGATAGCTCTATAATATGTTTTTGTAGCTGGAATGATATATCACCCCCACATCCTTCTTCAAAATAATCTTGTTTATACTTGATCCTTTTTTTAATATGAAATTTAGTTTGAATTTAGCAAGTTTTAAGAAAAACCTTTGTGACTTGGAATAGGATTATATTGAGATATTATATTTAAAAACTCATTAAAATGGTACATTTGTCCTTTAATTCAGGGTTGCTCTTATATTTTGTAATTATCTCTAAATGATTTTTCACACATAGATGTATATTCCATCTTTGATTTTATTCATCTTCTCAATTGTTTATTACTTTTGGAAAGTTCTGCTCTTTATTATTATTCCCTTTCTTCTACTCTAAATATTACCCTCAAATATTTTTATAGCTTCTGAATTAAAATATTAACTAATTTGTTTTAAATGTTTCTCTTTTTTGAATAAATACACTGAAAGTTAAAAACCTGGTGCTGTATAAGCAGCTCCATTGCTTTACCTATATTGTACAGAAGTTTATATGTAGTGCTTTAATTATCATTTGGTTCTAAATCTTTTGCAACTTTTATTGTTATTTCTGTTTAACCTAGGACTTAGGTGAATTATTTTTAAATCTCCAAATATATTATTTTCTTTTTTCTTTTTGTAAACTATTTTTGTGTAATTTTATTCCATTTTAATTTTATTGCTGTCAATTATTTGTAATTTTTTGAAATTCCTTTTTTGGTCTAGCTCATGGTTAATATTTATAAGTGCTGTGCTGCATATGTACTTGAAAACAGTATGTATGTGTGTTGTTCGGTAGGGGAGGCTAATGTTCTATATAAATTAATAATATTATTTTAGTTCAAATTTTTTGTACTTTCCCTAGAATTTTGTTTGCTTAATCTATCAGTTTCTGAGAGATATGTGTGAAAATATACTAATATGATTATGGAATAGTGAATTTATCCTTGTAAAAGTATCCATTTTTGCTCCATATATTATTTGAAAATGTTAAGTGATTAGGAGTTCATGATTTTTATTTTTCCTTGGTGGATTGTTTTTGTAATTATTATGTAGTGTCTATCTTCATTAATACTAACACTAATGCTTTATATGTTAAACTTTTATTATACAGTACCGATATTGGCAGAAGTTTTGCGTAGGTAGTATTTATATGATATATCTTTTCTATTCTTGTATTTTAAAGTTCTTTTTCTGTGGATTTCTTATGCACATTTCTCCAGTGATGGCATATGCTTTGGTTGAGTATTCCCCTTGCCCAATGATTTATTGTTTCTGTGGTTTATTTGATCTAATTTCTTTTACAATCTGAGAATCTCTGACTTTATTAGATGATGTAATCCACTTATATTTATTATAATCACAGATGTATTTGGGCTTATACTATCATAACAGACATTTTTCTTTGATAAATTCTGCTTTGAATTTTGTTTTCTCTGCTACTTTGGAAGTTATGGGATTTATTTATATGTTTGTATGTATTTGTGTGTATGTATATATTTTTAGTTGTTAGTCTTAACTTTTTAAATAATTTAAATATATAACAATACTTTCTTCTAACAAGTACAAAGTTAATCATTAGTTCAATTCTAGAGAATGGGGAAATCGTGATGTGCTTAATTATCTATGATAATCCTATCTTCATGTTTTTATAGCTGTACAATACTGGATTTACATTCCTCATAAATACAAAAATTCAGTTATTAATTTTAATCAATATATAGTGACCAGAACGTCACATTTTATAAATTTCTGGGATTACACTTATTTTTATAACAGATTTATTGACATATAATTCATACACCATGAGTCCACCCATTGAAAGTGTACAATTCAATGGTTTTCATATGTTCACCGAGTTGTGCAACCACCATCACAATCAATTTTCAAATTTTCATCATCCCCCCCACCCTGCCAAAGCCCCATGCCAATTAGCAGTTACTCTTTCTTTTTCCCTAATACCCCTGATCTTAGACCACCACTAATCTACATTGTGTCCCTATGGATTTGCCTTTTCTAGACATTTCATGTAAAGAGACTTATACAATGTGTGAACTTTTGTAAATGATTTCTTTCACTTAACAATGTTTTCAAGGTTAATCCATGTTGTGGCATGTATCAGTGCCTCATTCTTTTATAGAGCTGAATAATATTTAATTGCATGGCTACACAAAATTTTATTTATACATTCATCAGCTAATGGGCATTTGGGTTGTTTCCACTTTTTTGCTATTATGAACAATACTGCTATAACATTCATGTACATATTTTTGTGTGGACATATGTTTTCATCTAAAGTGTATACAGAAGAGTGCAATTGCTGGATCATATGGTAATTCTATGTTTAGCATTTTGAGTAATTACCAGACTGATATCCAAAGCACCTGCAATATCCTTATTAATTACTATAGTGTGGTCCTTTTGATACAATTCCTTTACAAGTATGTAAATATTCCCTTGATACTGAGGCAGGTTTTCAGAGTATCTCTAGATTCCTATTTATAGTTGTTAGGAATGCTTTTAGCTGAAAATAATGAAAACCCTGCCTAATGGCAGGTGAAGCAATTTGAGATTTACTTTTCTCATAGAAGACGACGCACTTGTCTGGTTTCAGTCAAGAAAATAGAACTTCAAAACTTATGGCAGAAATAAAGATCTTATACAGATATAATGATTTTTACAGATGTGAATAGCTGGGTGGGGCAAGTACTGGAAAACTTTAGCTGGTAAGTCAGAAAAAAAGTCATTAGGGAGAATGACGTCATTATGGCAATGAAAACAGCTGCCGAAAACGTCTCCCCAGATATTCAGCAAAAAAGGGGATAATCTTAACTTGTTCAGAACTCTGGAGGAGGGTATGGATAGGAGAAGGACCCTAAAGATGCCAAATTAAAGAAGAAGGATTTATAAGGTAAGAGAACTCTGTTCCGGGCTGGTGGGTCCACTTGCCTCCTCCTTACTTGGTCTCGGGCTGCATGAAAGGAATACAGAACCAGCAGTTAGGATTCCTCTCACTTCCTAGTGGGGGAACAGACTAAAAAATTGCTCACTGCAGTGAGACAGAGCCCCGTCATTTGGGGATCAAGGGGGAGAGAAGGACATTTCCAAGGCTCAGATCAGTGAGGGACAAAGAGTCTGAAAAGAAGTGGGCAGAGACTTCCAGCCCTGGGTCTGAAAACCCTTACCCCACAATTGAGGAACATGGTAGCCGGCAGCCCGATACTTATCTGGGGGATGGCTGAAAATTATGAAAGCTGGGAGAGTCCTCTGTTGCAGAGAGAGTGGGAGACACAGCCCCACATTGAGTCAGACATTTCCCAGCAAAGTGAGGCTGCAGGAAACCCTCAGCTTCAGCACTGCCTAGTCAGACCAGGGCACCTGGAGGCAATTCAACTCCACCCAACCAGACTCAGCTGGGTTCCAAGAGATAATTGAGTCCCACCCTACCAGACTCTAAGAAATAATCCAGTCCCAAACAACCAGACTCAGCCAGGCTACAACAGGCAATTCAGCCCTGCCCAGCCAGACTCACCTGAGTTCAAAGAGGTAATTCACTCCACCTGTCCAATCTCAGCTGCACTCCAAGAGGTAATTCAGACTCACCTGGTCAGACATAGCCTTGGATCCAGAAAGTAAACAACTTTTGAGGACAGTTAAGTCACTGAACAGTGCCATCTGCTGGGCAGACTTGAAAATGCAAGAGAATTTTAGGACTTCTCAGAACCTCTCCAGACCTTATCCCAGGCCCAGTGGAGCTGGCCTAGACCCAATGCATGGGAAGCCAGCTCTATTTAACAACCCAATAGTTAAAGCAGTGCTCTAAAACAAACCCAGGGCTTACTGGCTGGTAAAAAATGTAGCACCACTGGGTGCCAGTAGACATGTTTTACCCACACACAGATAACATTCTGTGGTGCCCAGTGCCTATCGCCCAGAGGCAGGCTGCTGTGAGCACCTGGTTATTGGGAGAAACTGGGGGCAGAGCTAATCTGACAACTGGCTGGTGAGAGAGACACATAAGCAGGGTAAGAACCAGAATAACAAGAGTTGAAAAATTCTGATCAGTTAAACAGAAGCTATGTGTCCTAGTTTGCTAATGCTGCAGAATGCAAAACACCAGAGATGGATTGGCTTTTATAAAACGGGGATTTATTTCGCTACACAGTTACAGTCTTAAGGCCACAAAGTGTCCAAGGCAACACATCAGCAATCGGGTACCCTCACCGGAGGATGGCCAATGGCCTCCGGAAAACCTCTGTTAGCTAGGAAGGCAGCTGGCATCTGCTCCAAAGCTCCGGCCTCAAAAGGGCTTTCTCCCAGGACGTTCCTCTCTAGCAAGCTTGCTCCTCTTCAAAACATCACTCCCAGCTGCACTCTCTTTCTTCCCCCCAAGTCAGCTCATTTATATAGCTCCACTGATCAAGGCCCACCCCGAATGGGCGGGGCCACGCCTCCATGGGAACATCTCATCAAAATTATCTCCCACAGCTGGGTGGGGCACACTCCAAGCAAATCTAACCAACACCAAAACTTCTGCCCCACACAAGACTATAAAGATAATGGCATTTGGGGGACACAATACACTCAAACTGGCACACTATGTTAGAGGTCTAGGATAAGTTGAACTGAACACCAAAGAACAGATAGAGAACAAAGGCAACCAAAGAATAAACCACAAGTAAAAGAATGAAAACAACCTCTAGAATAAACTAATCCAAGAAAAAAATTCCTAGACACCAACAAAAAATTATGAGTCACTCTAGGAAAAATGAAGATATGGCCCAGTCAAAGGAACAAACTTACACTTCAAACAAGACAGAAGAGTTTAAACAACTCATTGAAGATGTTCAAGCAAACATGCTAAATCAATTCCAAAATCAAATCAATGAGTTGAGAGAAGATATGGCAAAAGAGAGGAAGGATAAAAAGAAGATATTGGGTGAACATAAGGAAGAACTCAAAAGTTTGAAAAAACAAATGGCAGAATTTATGGGAATGAAAGGCACAGTAGAAAAGATGAAAAACAGAATGGAGACTTAAAATACCAGATTTGAAGAGGCAGAAGAAAAGATTAGTGAACTAGAGGACAGGACATCTGAAATCCTAGACACAAAGAAAGAGCTAGAGAAAAGGATGGAAAAATATGAGCAGGGTCCCAGAGAATTAAATGACAGAATGAAGTGCACAAATATACATGTAATGGGTGTCCCAGAAAGAGAAAAGAAGGGAAAGGGAGCAGAAAAAATAATGGGGGAAATAATCACTGAAAATCTCCCATCTCTTATGAAAGACATAAAATTACAGATCCAAGAAGTGCAGCATACCCCAAACAGAATAGAACCAAATAGACCAATTCAAGACACTTACTAATCAGACTGTCAAATGTCAAAGAGAAAGAGAGAATTCTGAAAGCAGCAAGAGAAAAGCGATCCATCACAAACAAGGCAAGCTTGATAAGACTATATGCGGATTTCTCAGCAGGAATTGTGGAGGTGAAAAGGTAACGGTATGATATGTTTAAGATACTGAAAGAGAAAAACTGCAACCAAGAATTCTATATCTGGCAAAACTGTCCTTCAAAATTGAGGGAGAGTTTAAAATATTTTCAGACAAACAGACACTAAGAGTTTGTGAATAAGAGACCTGCTTTTCAAGAAATACTAAAGGGAGAGCTACAGGGTGACAGGAAAAGACAAGAGAGAGAGGTTTGGACAGGAGTGTAGAAATGAAGACTATCAAGAACAGTAAAGGGAAAGAGAGGAAAAAATAAGATATGACATATATAATCCAAAAGACAAAATGGTAGAAGAAAGTACTGCCCCTACAGAAATAGCATGGATTAAGCTCACAATAAAAACACATAGACTGGCAGAATGGATTAAAAAACAGGACCCATCTAAAGAGACTCACTTTAGACACAATGACAAAAATAGGTTGAAAGTGAAAGGTTGGAAAAAAGTTATTTCATGCAAACAACAACCAGAAAAGAGTGGGGGTAGATATACTAATATCAGACAAATTGGACTTCAAATGTAAAACAATTAAAAGAGACAAAGAAGGACACCATATACTAATAAAAGGAATAAAAGGGAAAATTCATCAAAAGGACATAACAATCATAAATATTTATTCACCAAGCCAGAGTGCTCAAAATACATGAAGCACACACTGACAACACTGAAGGAAGAAGGAGACACCTCTACAATAATAGTTGAAGTCTTCAATACACTCCTCTCATCAATGGATAGAACATGTAGACAGAGGATCAATAAGGACACAGAGATGTTGAATAGTACAATAAACGAACGAGACTTAACAGACATTTATAGAATACTACACCCTACAACATCAGTATACATTCTCCAGGAGAGACCACATTTTGGGTCACAAAGTCTCAATAAATTTAAAAATATTGATATTATACAAAACACTTAATCGTATCATAATGGAATGAAGCTGGAAATCAATAATAGGTAGAAGGCTGGAAAATTCACTAATATATGGAGGCTGAGCAACACACTCTTAAACAACCAATGGATCAAGGAAGAAATTACAAGAGAAATTAGTAAATATCTCGAGGCAAATGACAATGAAAACAACATAGCAAAACTTATGGGATGCAAAGGCTGTGCTGAGACTGAAATTTATTGCCTTAAATGCCTATATTAAAAAAGTAGAAAGAGCAAAAATCAAGGAATTAACAGTTCACCTGGAGGAACTAGAGAAAGAACAGCAAACTAACGCTAAAGAAAACAGATGGAAAGAAATAACAAAAATTACAGTGGGAATAAATGAAATTGAGAACATTAAAAAATAGGGAGCCTCAACAAAACCAGAAGTTAGTTCTTTGTGAAAATCAATGAAATTGACGCACCCTTAGCTAGGCTAAGAAAAAAAATTAGTGTGTGTGTGTGTGGGGGGGGGGAAGGATGCAAATAAATAACATCAGAAATAGGAAAGGGGACATAACCACTGGCTCCACAGAAATAAAGGAGATAATGAGAGGATACTATGAGCAACTATATGCTAATAAAAAACTAGACAACTAAGAAGAAATGGACAACTTCATAGAAAAGCATGAACAGCCAACACTGACCAGAGAAGAAATAAATGACCTCAACAAACCAATCACAAGTAAAGAGCTTGAGTCAGTCATCAAAAAGCTCCCGAAAAAGAAAAGTCCAGGACCAGATGGCTTCACATGTGAATAACTCTACTAAGCGTTCAAGAAACAATTAGCACCAATCCTGCTCAAACTCTACAAAAAATTTGACAAGGAGGGAAAGCTACCTAACTCATTCTATGAAGCCAACATCACCCAAATACCAAAGCCAGGCAAAGATACTACAAGCCAGGCAAATACTAAAGAAATTTATAGACCAATCTTTTTAATGAATACAGATACAAAAATCCTCAACAAAATACTCAAAATTGAATGCAGCAGCACATTAAAAGAATTTTGCACCATGACCAAGTGAGATTTATTTCAGGTATGCAAGGCAGCTTCAACACAAGAAAATCAATTAATATAATACACCACATTAATAAATCAAAGCAGAAAAACCACATGATCATCTCAATTGATGCAGAAAAGGCATTTGACAAAATTCAGCATCCTTTTTTGATAAAAACACTCAAAAGAATAGTAATAGAAGGGATCTTCCTCAATATGATAAAGACAATATATCAAAAACCCACATCTAATATAATTCTCAATGGAGAAAGACTGAAAGCTCTCCCTCTAAGGTCAGGAACAAGACAAGGAGGCCCACTGTCACCACTGTTATTCAACATTGTGTTAAAAATTCTAGCTAGAGCAATTAAGCAAGGAAAAGAAATAAAACACATCTAAATTGGAGAGGAAGAAGTAAAACTTTCACTGTTTGCAGATGACATGATCCTATATGTAGAAAATCCTGAAAAATCTACAGCAAAGCTACTGGTACTAATAAATGAATACAGCAAAGTGTCAGTGTACATGATCAACATGCAAAAATCAGTAGTGTTTCTATGCACTAGTAAGGGGAAATCTGAGGAAGAAATTAAGAAAAAAGTTCCATTTACAATAGCAACCAAAAGAATAAAATATTTAGAAATAAATTTAACCAAGGACACAAAAGACCTATGCACAGAAAATACAAGAAATTGCTAAAAAAAAAAATCATAGAGTACCTACATAAATTGAAGAACCTACTGTGTTCATGTATTGGAAGACTAAATATAGTTTAGATGTCAATTCTACCTAAATTGATTTATAGACTCAATTCAATACCAATTAAAATCCCAACAACCTACTTTGCAGAACTAGAAAAACCAATAACCAAATTTTTTGAAGGGCAAGGTGACCCAAATAGCCAAAAATGTCTTGAGAAAGAGGAATGAAGTGGGAGGTCTCACATTACCTGACTTCGAAGCATATTACAAAGCTACAGTGGTCAAAACAGCATGGTACTGGCATAAAGATAGATATACTGACCAATGGAATCTAACTGAATGTTCATAAATAAACCCTCTCAACTATGGACAATTGATCTTTGATAAGGCAGTCAAGCCAGCACAACTGGGACAGAGCATCCTCTTCAATAAATGGTATTTAGAGAACTGGGTATCCATATCCAAAAGAATGAAAGAGGATTCCTATCTCACACCTTATACAAAAATTAACTTGAAATGGATCAAAGACCTAAATATTAGAGCCAAGACAATAAAACTTATAGAAGAAAATGTAGGGAAATACCTTAAAGATCTTGTGATAGGAGATGGTTTCCTAGACCTTACACTCAAAGCACGAGCAGTGAAAGAAGAAATACATAAATGGGATCTCCTCAAAATTGAACACTTTTATTCATCAAAGGACTTTGCCAGAAAAGTAAAAAGGCAGCCTAAGCAATGGGAGACAATATTTGGAAACCACATATCAAATAAGGGTTTAATATCCAGAATAAAGAGATCCTATAACTCAACAATGAAAAGACAACCCAAATAAAAAATGGGCAAAAGACATGGATAGACACTTTTCTGAAGAGGAAATGCAAATGGCTCAAAAACATAAGAAAAGATGCTCAACTTCACTGACTATCAGGGAAATGCAAATCAAAACCACAATGAGATATCATCTCACACCTACTAGAATGGCCATTATCCAAGAAATAGAAAATTATAAGTGCTGGAGATGTGGAGAAAGAGGCACACTTATTCACTGTTGGTGGATATGTAGACTGGTGCAACCACTCTGGAAGGCAGTGTGGAGGTTCTTCAGGAAGCTAAGCATAGAATTGCCCTATGATCCAGCAATCCCATTACTAGGTATATATTCAGAGGAACTGAAGGCAAGGACACAAATGGACATTTGAACACGAGTGTTTATAGCAGCATTATTCACAATTGCCAAGAGATGGAGATAGCCCAAATATCCATCAGTGGATGAGTTGGTAAACAAACTGTGGTATATACTTAAGATGGAATGTTATGCAGCTGTATGACAGAATAAAGTCACAAAGCATATAACAACATGGATGAACCTTGAGGACGTTGAGTGAAATTAACCAGAAACAAGAGGACAAATACTGTATGGTCTCACTAATATCAACTAACATTAATGAGCAAACTTTGAGAGTTAAAGCTAAGAACACAGGTTATTAGGAGATAGAAAGAGGGTAAAGATCAGGCATTTGTTGCTGAAGGAGTATAGAATGTTCAACAGCATAGAGTGTATAGATCCATAAATAAATAGCATGATACAGTGTGATGGTACCATGATATTGTAAGTACACTGAACAAAGATGAGTGTGAGTATTGTTGAAAGAGGAAGGCTAGGGACATGTAGCAAACCAAAAGGAAAGACAGAAGATGAAGACTGGGACAGTATAACTTAGTGATAGCTGGAGTGGTCAATTATGGTGATTATAAGTACAAATATAAGAATGTTTTTACATGAGGGAGAACAAATGAATGTCAACTTTGCAAGATGTTGAGAATGGGATGGTATTGGGGGAAAATACAAGCAATGCGAGCTAGAGTCTAAAGTTAATAGTAAGATTGTAATATGCCTCCACTAATTATAGCAAAGGCAATACACCAAAGCTAAGGGGTGTGAGATTCTTGGTGGTGATGGTGTAGTCTGAATGTTTTAATGTATTTTTTAATTTTGTCTTTTATTTTTTCTTTGTCATTTTTTTTCTTTTTTTTCTTTTGTCTTTTTTTTCCTTCTTCCTCCTTTTTAACAGAAGAAATAGAAATGTCTACATATAGATTGTGGTGGTGAATGCATAACTATGTGATTATACTGGGAACCACTGATTGTTTACTTAGGATTCAATGTTAAAAAATAAAAAGAGGGTACAAGAGCTGGAGAAAATATGAAGAGAGAGATGTACCTAATTACTGCTTGTGGGGAAGAAAAATGGTGCAGCCCATTGGGAGGGCAGTGTGGTGGTTCCACAGGAAGGTAACTGTAGGGTTGCCATATGGTCCTACAACCCTGTTACTGGTTATATAATTGCAAGAACTAAGAGCAGGGACATGAGTGGACATTTGCACACTGGTGTTTATGGTGGCAGTATTTACCTTTCGCAATGGATGGAGGTGGCCTAAGGGTATATCAACTGATGAACGGAATGGTGAATTGTGGTGTATACGTACGATGACATATTGAGTGGCCACAAGAAGAAATGAAGTTGTCAGGTATATGGACCTTGAGGACAGTAAGTTGTGTGAAAGAAACCAGAAATGAAAAGACAGACATTATAATTCCTCACTAATATGAACTATCTATAATGTGCAAACTCTGAGAAATGAATCTGAGAGCATAGGTTATTACGGGGAGGCTTACTGTAGTGGTTCCTAGATTGTAAGCCCTTCCAATAGGCATCTCTATTCCTGAGTTGTAATGGTCATTTCTAAATTCTGAGATGCTGAGCTCTTGTGTATAACTTGGTTGGTCCCTGGAACTTCAGGTATCTGTGGGACACCTGAGATTCAGAGCTAGAGTTCGGTAGCTATGAATGTCAACATTACCCCATACAGCAAATGTTAAAGAGTCTGAAAAAAGAGATCAGACTTCAGTTAGAGTTATGAATGAAATGGCCTTGGTTAGGACTAAGGTAAATCATACTGAAGGGTAGAGGATGATATTGACTGTATTTTACAACTTCAACTTCTGTGTGAGACCAAAGGAAGAGATGTTTATTTGGTGGAAAATCTTTATTTTCTGTAGCACACTATATAATTTAACTTGTATGGTCAGTTTATTCAAACATCATGATTACATGGAAGCTTGAATAGGGAGTGAGATCTGGTTTGTTTGTACAGGTTAATGTGGAGCTCCAATACATCTCAGAGTAATTTAGACAAAGGATAAAAAGGATTTGAAAAGTCCCCTGAGGGACTGGAAGGAAATGTGGAAATATTAAATTTACCCACCTGGGGAATTCCTTATATTCTTTCAAACATTGGGGACTAC
This sequence comes from Choloepus didactylus, assembly GCF_015220235.1. Lineage (NCBI taxonomy): Eukaryota > Metazoa > Chordata > Mammalia > Pilosa > Megalonychidae > Choloepus > Choloepus didactylus. The sequence continues at coordinate 187,190,896 of NC_051307.1, forward strand.
CAATTTAGTAGGCCCAGCCCTCGATCTTGGGGCTTGCCCTTATGAGGCCTGTTACTACAGAGGAGAAGCTAAGCCTTATAATTGTGCCTAAGAGTCACCCCCAGAGAAACTCTTTTGTTGCTCAAATATGGCCTCTCCCTCTAACCCAACTTGGCAGGTGGACTCAGTGCCCTCCCCTCTACGTGGGATATGACTCCCAGGGATGACACTAGACCCAGCATCATGGGATTGAGAAAGCCTTCTTGACCAAAAGGGGGAAGAGAAATGAAACAGTAAAGTTTCAGTGGCTGAGAGATTTCAAATGGAGTCAAGAGGTCCTTCTGGAGGTTATTCTTATGCATTATATAGATATCCTGTTTAGTGTTTAATGTATTAGAATAGCTGGAAAGAAATACCTGGAACTGTTGAACTGCAACCCAGTAGCCTTGTTGTTTGAAGATGAGTGTATAACTGTATAGCTTATACAGTGTGACCATGTGATTGTAGAAAACCTTGTGGCTCACACTCCCTTTATCCAGTGTATAGACAGATGGTTAGAAAAATGAGGACAAAAAGTAAATGAATAATAAGGGGGATGGAGGGATGGGTTGCTTTGGGTGTTTTTGTTTTTTTTGTTTTTTTTACTTTTATTTTTATTCTCTTTTTTGCAGTAATGAAAATATTCACAAATAGACTATGGTAATGAATGCACAACTATATGATGATACTGTGAACAATTGTTTATATACTTTGGATGATTGGTATGTGACTATATCTCAATAAAATTGGAAGAGAAAACATCATTAATGACTTCCATTTGACACTTGGAGTGAGATTAGCCAGAGTTCGTGGGGAAGACTGAGAAGCTACAGTATCTAGCCACCAACATGTTCTACGAAGTGCATGTTCATGGAGGGTTCTTCAGAGCCACATCTGACAAAACCATTACACGTGACCACCAGCCAAGAAGGCTTCCTTGTGGCACCTCTACCTTCCAAACATAGCACAAGTGTTTTTTTCATTAGCGAACTCTAACCTGGAACCAAAAAGAAAAATGGGGTTCTGAGAAACATACTTCCTAGCCTTATGTGGGTGTGGTGGTGCTGCCAATTAACAAAAGACTGAAGAACACAAGAACACAAGAAGGTGCAATTGGTTAACTTGCTCAACAGCCTGAAGACTTGCCTCTCTAAGATATCTGCATATTATTCTCATAGTTTCAACATAGTTGCTAGAGTTCCAGATATAACTTCAAGTTTTAAACTAGGTGGAAGGGGAAAAGGGAAAATGCTAGCAATTTCTGCTACTTTTATACAAAAAGGAAATATTTCCCCATAATCCTTGCCCTCAGAAGATGCCTCACTATGACTCAGTGGTCAGTACCTGGTCACATGGCAACTCCTTCCTGTAAGGGAAGCTAGGAAAATGGGGGAAAGGCATAACAATATTGGCTTAGACTAATTATTATCCATTACCTGGTGCTGGGCAATTTGGTGCCGGTCCCACCCTACTCCACCCTCCCCACCAAAAGACTGTGGTTCTGTTAGCTAGCAAGAACAAGGGAATATATATTATGCAGGTGGTAAACAGTGCCAGATGCATTGGTGTTTAACCCTCCAGTATATTAATTAGCACAAAAACTGCTACATAATACATAAACTTGGTTTTGTCCAAAGAGAACAAATTGTCTAATCATTTATTGTACTCCTTTCTATAGCTACAAGTGAAACTTGCTTCTTCCTAACAGAGAGTTCTTGCTCAGTTCATAGCCAATGCCAATCACTGAATTTCCATTAATTCAAAGAATATACCTGGTTTTTCTCCCTCAAGGCACAGCAACTGCTGTTTGGAGCTACTGTTGAAGTTGGTGAGTAAAATTATGGCAGCGTGAAGAAGACCTATGGTCTTTGCATAGCTTTGCTGAGGAAGAGGAAACAGATTGCTGGTTCTGGCTGGGAGGTTTTGCGTTAAAAGGATGTAGAAGGACTGCGGCTCTTCTGAAAATAGTTGCTTCTATTTTTATTGATTTGTTTTTTTGGTAAGAGAAGCAAAGTGTGGCATTTGCAAGAAAATGGAAAACTGAGGATATAAGGAATGAGTTTTCATTAGACTAGTGATAATTTTACACCTAAAATGTTGTTATGGGACCCTGTGTCCCTTTACACTATCACATTGTCCCACTATTTTAATACCATTAATGTTTAACCCCAGCATTTTGACCCTGTGGAGGTTTTGATTCCATACTTATAAATGTAATCTTTTTTATGACAGTTCAATCATACTATTGGATTGTCATTACATGAATGAGTTGGAATGAATTCCATTGACAATTTAATTCTTAAATTAAGTCCAACAAATCAACCTTTAGATTAAAAAAAAAAAATCTTACTAGGGGTGTATTCATTGGGGCTTATCTGTTTACATATATTTTATAAACCAGATTTGATTTGTAAATATGGTCTCAAACTCTTTTCAAATTTTACCAATTGTCCTTGGGAGTTTCTTTGGTGGACCTTATATAAAGCAAGTCAAATTCTCCTTTATCAAATTTTTTAGAAATGAATTTTGTAAAGAAAGCTAGACACAACCTTCAATTTAGTTAATTGTTAATGAGTGAAGCATTAGATGTTGTCAGTTTCAATTTTGCCTAAATTATTTATAACAATATAATTTCCCTCTTGTTCACATTTACAATTTCAGGGTTAGCTGCATGAGATGTTTTGGCCAGCTTTTCTTTTTTCGCCAACGTTTGTTTAGTTTTTGCTTTTCATATATTTTTTTAATTTGCATCAATTATTCGGTTAAATTTCTGAAATGTAACATTTATTTCTTAACTATTCCATATAAAATATCATAAGCAATTCCCTTCAAAAGTCCGATATTACCATAATGCTCAAGAATGGGCAAGTCAAAATAGTACAGTTTATAGGAGATCAATTTCAATAATGGCCCAAATTGTTTATTTCTTATGTCCATACTCTCTGCAATGTGATTTACTGCTCCTAACATCAAGTGGTGGGATCTCTTTCCCTACCCCTTGAATCTGGCTTGACCTTTTAACTTGTACTGAACAAAAGAATGGGACCAAAATAATGTCGTGCCACTTCCAAGCCTAGGCCTCACGCTCTTGGGATCCTTGCAGTAACCACGTGAACAAGTGCAGACTTTTGCTGGAGGAGAGACTGAGACATGTCATCACTTCCCCCTGGCTGACAGCCAGCCAATCACAGACATGTGAATGAGGTCATCCTAGACCAGCACCCGCAGCTGCCACCTGATGACCACAAATACATGAATGAGCCCAGCTGAGATCAGCTAAACCTGCCCAGATCAAAAGAAATATTCAGTTGCCCCACAGATTCAGGAACTAAATACATCCCTATTCTTTTAAGTCACTAAGTTTGGAGTAGTTTGTTACAAAACAATAGTAAAAATGATACAGGGTTTAAACCATACTGTTATAAGCATGGATAATTGAATCACTTGCTCTGGGGACTAGCTTAGTTTAGTCACATTTTCAATGACAAATACATGTTTGTTGTTCTGTAATTCAAGGGAAAACATCAACCTGCATTTCAAGGTCATTCTGGTCAAATTCTCAAGGCCAACAAAATCTCAAAAAATACCTACAAATACTACTATAGTTTTATTTACTTTCATTAATTCATATAAGGAAACACTGATCACATGTAAATATTATCATTGTACTAATTATTTTCATTTTAAAATATGTAAACTTTTATGGTTTCAAAAATATTACATTTTCATTGAAGAAGAAAAATGGAAAAAAATTGTAAAAAGTTTTTTAGAAAGTGCCTATAATCCCATCAACCCAGAAAGACTTGTTTGACATTTGAGCTGATGTAGCATTTCCCTAAATGCTTTTCCAAATTCAGGCAGCATTCAACTGGCTTATGCAGATAGAAATGTACCCTATATGAAAATGAGAAAGCTTCCAAATATGGTCTAAAAATATAGATTTTGTTTACACACATATGCACACATGCAGGGGTTTCTTGCAGACTGCTTTTTTTTTTTTTGGTGGGGAGTTGCTTTTTTAAAAATTAAATCAGAATTGGAAGCAGCAATAAAAATGTTATATCATCTTCTGATGTCTGTGTTTGAGTACCAAATACAATTTTCTAAGTTTTTCTTAGAGTTAATATATTTAGTGACCAAGATTAATATTTCCTATATAATCAAAATGCTTTCAATTTTTGTCAGAAACTGACCCACAGATAGTAGAATAAAAGAAAAACAGTAACAACAGTCTTAGCTAACATTTATTGAGTGCTTAAAATATGCAAGCCCTATGCTGAAGTCTACATTTATTTCCTTTTTCCCTCTAGATAATATTCTGTGATAGGTAATATTACCTTTATCTTATAGATGTGGAAAATGGACCTTATGTATGTTGAGACATTTGTCAAACTCCTATTGTTAGTAAATATTGGAGCAGGGATTTATCCATAGTAACCCATTGCCATGCTCATTCTGTTAGCCACTCTGCTACAAGTCTTCCAAAGTTCTGAGATTCCAGAAAGTATAATTCTTGAATCTTGTGTGATCTTATAGAACAAGGAATATGGGATGGATGCAGAATATTCCTCATCAATCTTAGCTTGTGTGCTTAATACATCAATTAAATATATTTTATCATAACCATAGACCCAAAATTATCTTTCTAAAAATATAATGTTTTGATGCTTCTTTCTAATAATAATAGGTGAATTCATATCCACAGCCTAAGACGTAGTGTGCAGTAGTGGAAATAATACTGGATATGGAGTCACACAGACTTGGATTTAATTTTTATTTTCCACCAGTACGAGATATTGGGCACGTGTTTTTTTAACTCTCATAGAGATTGGAGCACACGCAGAGATGCACCTCTCAGAAACCCAGAGGTCAAATCTTAGGTACAGAACTGTCTAATTCATAGGTCACAAACTAGTTTTACCATTAAACATTGAGTCAAATGGTATTAAACAACAAAAATAAATACATAAAAAGAAAGAAAGATTGAATTGCACGCCCATGAAAACTGAAGATTTCATATAAACATCTACATGTCTAGGTTCTTCTGAAAAGCAGGCCATCAAGCAACACAAGCCCATATTCCACTTGGGAAAAAATAAGCTAGAGAAGAGGCCATTCCCCAAGACTGGGCATATGATCCCTATTTTGCCACATTCCCCTCCTTTTCTGCTTATCATCTCCCACGCTCTATGGCTAAGTATCAAATGTCATATATTGTGCCATGCTTGTGCTGGTGTGTGTTTGTACATGTGTGTGTATATGTGTGCTTGTAACCCAGCAACTCCTGTTTCAAGCAGTTATGTTCATGTTTGGATGATCTAGGCTTCAGGGTTTGAGAACCTGGTCTAAATCCATATTGAGGAAGGAATGAGTTACTTAGCTGTCTCATAATTAGCGCTGCATTTTTCCTTTCCTTTGAATTATTAATTCTCATTTGGAGAGGTGATTGATGGTTTTTTTCTGTCCCCTTCCCCTCTTCCCAAAGAGCAGCTAGAAAAAGATTTATACATTCGGTTTGGTCCCTGGTTCCACAAGAGAAACAATGTCCATTCTAATAAAAGTTCTAATTCAAAATACAGTTCTGTTTTTTGTTTGTTTGTTTTCTAATTGATCTGATCGGTAGTGCAAACCCATATTCCTTTGGAATTTAGGGAGTACTATAATTTAGTCCAATTTGATTAACTTAGTATGACGTGATAGTTCAAACATGTTGATGCTTATCTTCTCAGAAATAAAATCCTTCATACCTTTCCCCACCAAGGTGTGGCATCTGGGTGAATAGATGGGAGATGTGGAGGCAAAGGATCTGCACATTTTATTCTGGCTCTTCAGATCTCATCAGTAGTGTTCCCTGTTGTCCTGATCCTCTAGGTATTGGCCCCTGCTAAGTGCCTTCACAGGTTAACTCTCCAGACAGTGGTGTATTGCAGCTGGCTTGTACTGGCTCACAGAAGCCAAGTACGTGCATCTCTTCCCAGCTCCAGTTTTGTGACATCACTTTGGTAGCTTTAAATGAGCCATAGCTGGAGTATTTATACCATGAAAATTGGCAAATGCTACAAATAAGAGCACTAGCTCCTGAAGATCTGGTGGTTAAATATCTAGCAACATACTACTGTCTACAGATGACAAAAATGGAATTCACACCTTTGTATGGTCTCCTGCCAATTGACTCTGGGCTTGCTTTGGCCAATAGGGCATTAGTAAGTGTGATGACAGAAGATTCTTGATAAGCCCTGCACAATGGGGTTTGTCCTCTGGGAACATTCCTCCATGCTGTGAGGAAGCCCAAGTCATGTGGAGAAGACATATAGAAGAAAACCGAGGAATACATCTGGGAGCTAACATGAGGTCTCAGACATATGACCCCAGTGTAACAATCTCAGCCAATCCTAGCTGTTCAAGTCACCTCAGCAGAGGTCCCAGACACTTTGGAATAGAGATGAGATGACCCTACTGCACTCTTCCTGAATTCCTAACTCACAGAGTTGTGAGCAAATAAGATAGCTGTTCTTTTAAGCCACTGGGTTTTGGTGTGGTTTCTTACGCAGAGAGAAACAACTTGGAAGGTAAAGAAATCCAGTTTCTCAGCATGCTCAAAAACTAGAGGCTCTCTCTAGCTGACTTAGCCTCACTTCACCTTTTGGCCATGCTACAGATGCCTCTGAGTATCTTTCATAACCTCCATTTGATAGCTGGTTTAGATAATTCAAGCCATTTCTCTTGTCTGGTTTGCCTGCACTTAATTCTTTAGTCAGACCATGTTCAACAGAATCAGAACTATCTCAGAGAAGCTTAACTTTGGACTTCTGAGATCTGACCACTCTTACTTTCAGGTTTCTTTCATTGCCTTCAGCCCAGGTTGAGGTGGGGAAAGACTATAAGGCGATCTCTTTCCAGCATCCCAAAGGCCTTTGGGGTCAAAAGTCTCCTGCCCAGGGCATCTCTAACTTTCCTAAAACACCACTTAGTTTCTAAGCTAACATTTGAAAAACACATGAAAAGATAAGGAAATCTATGTTTTTACAAATAAAAATGTGTTTATTACAGTATCTCCACAGATTTTGAGAATCCAATTGAATCTAATCATCTAAATTATTGTGTTAGTTATACTGAGAGGTGTGTTCTACAGTAATTGTAATTTCAATCAACAGGCAGTTGATTGTCTGCAGACTTGATATATGATGAATAATTTAGGAACCAAACAGTTGGATCCTTTATCCTACCTTAATCCTGAAATCATATTTTAGTTAGTACCCTAGGTAAAATCAGTTTAGACATGAGTTCGACGGTGTTATTTTAAATCTAACATTATACGTCAGAAATATTAGATGTGATTTATATAATGTGAAGATTATCTTTCAGTTGAGGATTTAAAGCATACTAAAACACAAAACTTTAGAAAGAACTGGAAAAGGAACAAGTTTGTTAAAGAGACCTTGGAGAGTCTTAGAAACCTTAGAAACATTTAAATTTTCATTTTTTTTCCCCTATCTTTGTTTCAGCTTTTTGGGTGGGATTTAATGATATTTTACTGTGGCTTTAATTTGCATATCCCTGTTGACTAATAAAGTTAGCACATTTTCATATGTTTATTGGCTATTTGGATAGCCTCCTTTGTGAAGTGTCTATTCAAACCATTGTGCACTTCCCCTCTCCCCCATTTAACTACCTTTTGAACTGATTTATAAGAATTCTTCATATATTTTATATGAGTCCTTTGTCAGATAGATGTTTTGCAAATATTTTCTTTCGGTCTTTGGCTTACTTTTTTCCTCTCTTTGTAGTATCTCGATGACATAAGTTATCCTATATTATATTAATGCAATCAAACATATCAGATTTTATGGTTTGCAAATCTTTGTTCTGTTAAAAAAATCTTTCACTCCCTCCAAGACATGAAAATATTCCCCTATGATAAAGGAGAAATGACAAAATCTTTATTTACCTTTCACTTTTAGATCTGCAATCCATCTGGAATTGCTTTTGTTTATGGTATGATTTAGGGATCAAGGTACATTTTTCCCCCACTATAATATCCAGTTAATCCAGCACCATTTATTGGAAAGGCTATACTTACCTCATTGTACTGAAATTTTACCTTTATCATAAGTCAGTTGACTTTATATGTGTGGCTCCTTGCATTCTCTTCTATTCCAGAATCTGTGTGTTTCTGTTTACAGCAATACTGTATTGTCATAATTATTATAACTATATAATGGATTTTGATTTCTGGTACTATGCTTCATTATTTTTTAAATTTATATATTTTTAACTAACAGTGCTGAACAATTTTTTGGCTATGGGTAACTGAACACTTTCCCTAATGAGTTGTTTATTCATTTCATTGGTCTAATTTTTCTATTATTATATTTATATGGTTCTTACTGCTTTGTAAAAACTTTTGATTTAATAAGGATATTATTCTTTTGGCTGCCATACATATTGCAAACACTGTTCATGATTTCTGATTTCTCTTTTATTTTTGCTTGTTGTGTTTTAACATGCAGAAGTTTCTGATTTTTGTATAGTCAGATATCTCTATATTTTTTCCTCTGTGCTCTTTGGCTTTTGTATTTGGAGCAGCCTTTTCTACTATGAAATATGGCAACAAATCTTGTGTTTTTATGGTTTCTTTTTTTACATTTAATTTTTAATCTATCTGGTAATAGTTTTGGATATGTCATAAGGTAGAATACTAACTTCAGTTTTGTTTCCTAAATAGGGAAACATTTACTATAATAGTTATTAAATAATAATTTCTTTTCTTTATTATTTGACTAAAATTAGATGTCAAATTACAAACATACATGATTATCTGCTTCTGGGTTTTGAATTCTGATTATATAGTTATTTCTATGTGTCTATATCAATTATATACTGCTCTAGTTATTGGAAATTTACAGTGCAGTTACATTTTAGTGTTGCAACTCTGCAATCTTTATTTTCTTGTTCAAATATTTCCTGAAAATTTATTTTTGAAAATGTGCTTTAGGATCCCTATGTCACATTGGGATATTTTTGGTAATGAACTTTAACCTCTTAATATGGGGGTTAAAATATTGAGTGCATATTTTGGTCACTTTATCACTGTGTTATTATGTCATTTCAATTTTGAATTCACCCTTTATTCAAGAATATCAGTTTCGAGTTTTTAATCAGAATTTTACTACAATTATTAAGGAAAAAGGAAAATGCATCATTAAAAATAAGACTGAAAGAAAAGAAGGAGTAGTTGGGGAGAGTAGGCAAAAGACATGAATATCCAGGATCATGGATACTGTAATGGCAGAGAACAGAAGCAGCCACTCATATGAGCTTGAGCAGGAACCAAACAACTAAATCAAGTGTTTCTCCAAGTTTAATATTTGTATGGATCATGTGGAAGATTTTATTACATGCAAATTGTGATTCAGTAGGTCTGTGATGGGGCCTGATATATTACATTGCTATCAAGATCCTGCATGATAATGCTGCTAGTATGCATGCTGCATTTTGAGCTGTAAGAGACTAGAATATCTGTGCCTTCCCACTTTCCTCTACTTCTGGGCAGTCCCTGGCATTGACCCATTTCTGACATCTAGTTCACACTCAGGAATTCACTTCTTTACATCTTCCTGGTAGACTCTCCCTTTGTACTTGCAACTACTCTGCATTTGTCCTAGACTTAATTACTTGAACCAAAAGTGACAGATGCTCATCTTTCCTGAACCAGGTGAAACTCTTTTGTCAACCAGGTCTGCTCCAGCACCTGAGCAAGTTTGAGACCATAGCCCAGTCCTGGTTGCCAGGCTTCTTCAATAAAGCTGGTGATTACCTCCTATTTATTTACAATAATATTGGGCCAGATTTAGTGGAAAGCGTGACATCTAATTCAGCATTAAAAAAAAAAAGATTACTTCTGTTTAATATGGTAGAAAATTGTCAAGGTTTTTGGAAAATGAAAAATGTTAGATATTCCAGTAGAAATAAACAATGTCAATATCTATTTAACATTGAGCATCCTAGCTTTCATGTTGTAATTAAGATCATTATTGTATAAGTTTTTCCTAAAATCTTGGTGATCTGTCATTAAAACTTGGTTAAAAACATTCACTGTGTTAATATGCTTTTAGGCAAAGAAATATAGATTTTATTGTATTTAAGTAAGCATAGAGGTATTGGTATGGATAATTAACTATTTTTATATTTGCTGAGGAATAAAATAAAGATAATAACTGTGATGTTTTAACTTACTAATTATTGTTTTAATTTTTTTCATGACACAGTAGAATTAATTTTGGCACCTAATAATTTATCAGAGAGAATATTTATTTGACCATTCAACAATTCAAGCTAAATACCGAAACAACTGCTTCAATCAGATAGTTTTTGTATTAATATGGGCAAAGATTGGGGGTTGACATTAGGAGACCAAATGAGGTAGTGGCTGAATAGAATAAACTGGAGAGGTTTTTTCTGAGTAAATCACTACCTCTAATCAGAATTAGAGCCAGGGGACCAGAGAGAGAGGCTGCCAACTTAACATTTATCTGAGTTTAGAAGGTGTAGAGCAATCACTGTTAGAACCAGTTAGAAGGTAACTAATGAAAGAACACAGTCATTCTCCCAACTTGCCTCTTCTGAATCATTTCATGAACACACACTGATTACATAGATTTCAAACTCGTGGGTTGGGTTGAATGGATGAGCATTTCTTTCTGACTGTGGAGTCCTTCCTGGCCTAGGGTCAGAAGTCCAGCTGAACATGCCCTTTGGGTGGCGCTGGAGTTGCTGATGGATTCATCTCACATGCCTGCCTACCACTGCTATTTTCCAGCCTACTTCAGACAGTTCCTCTCTTTTGGGCAGGACCAGCTGCATAATTTGCAGGGTCAATTGCAAAATGAAAATGTAGGGCCCTTTGTTCAAAAATCATTACGAATTTCAAGATTGTGACCAGCGGAGCATTAGATCAGGTGTTAAACCCTCTGAGCTCAGGGTGACTGCACAGGTCACATGTCCATGAAGCTGGCCATGTTTATGGGTACTGTGCTTTGTTCAAACTATATTAAACAGAATTAATAATCAGCAAAGTAACTTCAAAATGGTTGACTTAGCTTGTATTGCTTTTTCGATGTTGCTGATTAATTCCTGGTTTTTCTAATGGAAATGGAGAAAATGCTGCAGAAGGCATTTCCCAAGACCATGCATGAATCTCTAATCAGGGTCTTCTCCTGAAGCAAACACTTTCCAAACAAATTGTAAAGCTTCAAGACTTTTCTGTTCTATCCTTCTGGGCATTTTGAAATTTTTTCACCCTTCATAATATTTGTTACACAAATTTTTGCATTTTTATGGGTACTCTGGGGACCTTGAGATAGCTTGGCCTTGGTACCTCATACACTAATGAGGGATGATTTTCAGTAATTCTTCTCTTGTTGCTTTCATAAAGGACCCTGCTCCTTTGACATGGAGATTAAAGTTGCTTTTGCCAGCCTATTTTTGAAATATACACATTGAGCTCAATGCAATATTTGCTTCTAAATGGCACCATTCAATGTTATGTACCTGTGCCCCTCCAATTTTTACTTATATTAATTTGAATTAGACAGGAGGTGGCTCTGTGGGTCTTGACTCCCTGCCAGTGCAATCATATGTGAGCCATGGGAATGGAAAGCAAATGTTACCTTCAAAACCCTGTTGAGGAATGTATTATTTATAACTTGCTAAAAAGTGAGTTGTGTCTCAGTTAAATGATTACAAATGTATTTGGTGGAGACAGTCTGCAAGGGCATCCAGTTCATATTTGTGATCCTTCTTGGCCTATGCATGATGCAGTTTCAAGATTTCATCTTTCAATATCCCTATTTTTCATATTTTATTAATGTTAGATGATTCATTCTTCCATTTAGAAGCAACTGTTGTGAAATTTGGGTGCAAAACCAAATGGAGATGGAAAAGAATACTGAGGGGAATATTCTTAAGCATCTTGTATTTACTATCCACCAAGCTGGAGCATGGGGTCCTACAGTATCCACTGCTGTTGCACAACCTAGTCATGTTGCAAGCTTTGTCCTTGGGCTGAAATATCCCTCATCCTCCTGCCCCATCATTTATTGGAAGTTAACCACCATTTATTTCCCAAGTCTCATCTTATATATACACCTTTGCCAAAAATGCAGTTATGGATGATGTCTTCTGAATTCCTATATTACTTACTAATACATTTCTTTAACTGACGTTCACATTGCAATAATCATTTTTATTTATTTGCCCATGTACCTCAAGAAAACATATTCCTATAAACTTGAGACTCTTTTAGGGCTAGAAGTATTTTCTGTTTGTCTTAGTGTACAAAGTGACTATTTTAGTAACTGGCATAGAGGAGCTTTCTAGTATGTTTGAATAAAGAAATGAATAAATGAATGACTCATTCTCCAATTAAAATTCCTAGAGGTATTTCAAAGAATATGACCTCCTTAAAACATACACAACAATAAAATGGGGTATGTTGAGCTTCAACAGTTTAGAGAGGCCATTATGACATAGGTTAGACCACTTTCTATGGAGCCTACTGTAGCCCATGCTATGCTGAAAAGGCCATGACTGTAAAAGCCCCCAAAATTAACTTTCCAAAGGCTAAGCAATTTATATATATACTTTATTGATGTTCAAATAATAAGTTGTTGTTATCTGATGAAAATTAACCTCATGTCAAACAATTAAGCCTGCCAAACCAAGTCTCTGTCAGTCTAGGTACCACGTTCCCCTCCAAAAAGGTGCTGGTGGCAACTGAAATAATAACAGTTCTTCTCCCCTTCCCGCTCCTCTCTCTTTCTCCCTGCCTCTCCCTCTTTCTCTTGCTCTTAAACAGAAAATTCTCATTACACTGTCAAAGGAAACAATTAGGTTTCATGCAGCCAGAGCGGTTTTGCTATGCTTGTAAATTAATTTAGAACTAGGGCATCAATGTGAATCAACCCTCATTCCCTCTTTATTATGTGTGTGTGATATACAATTAAAATTTGTATTTTTTCTTTGCTCCAATGGCATAAATGCTTAGGCTTGTATAGGGCTTCCCTCCATAAATTAAGATATTTTCTTTTTAAGTTCTGTTTCAAATTAGAGATATGGTTCTAAATCTTGGGCAAAGGAGACATTGGCTATAGGATTGTAGTATAGTGGATGCTTTTGCCTATCTGATGTCTCTTTCCCTCCATTCAAGAATTAGGAGAGAAACCCACAGAAATACATGGGTTTTATAGAACACTTGTTTCAGGCACTATGGTAGGCTCTTTACATATGGTCAGTCATTTCATCCATTTAGCACCAACACAGCAAGGAGAGCATGATTATCTTAATTCACAGCAAAGGGAATGACTCTGAGGGTAGTTTGTACATAGTCACTCAGCTAGTAAATGCTTAGAGCTGGGTTTAACAGCAAGGTCTATCTAGCTCCAAAGTCATGCATCCTTTGCAATCCAAATACAATATATATATATATATATAATGGCAAGTACATTGAGTTGTTATCAACATATTTGGCGCAGAATGTTTAGACTTCTGATGAATATTTCCCTTTTTGTCAAATTCCATTTATATGAATGAGGAGTTGGAGTGAATAATGGTCATAAATCTGCTACTCTTTTTCACCAGACAATGAGCTAAGCACTTTACATACATTAGTTCTTATACTCCTCAGAATAAATGATGTGGGTATTATTATCTGTATTTATGGATCCATATATCTATCTTAGGGCTTCAGAGAGGTTAATCAACTTGCTCCAAGTCACAAATATTTATGTGGCAAAGCTAGGAGTCAAATCAGGTCTCTGATTCCAGAGCCACATTCTTAACCACAACCCTCTTCTGCATCACAAGCTCAGACTCCACTGCAAGACCAGCTTTCTCAGGATTTATCAGGGGTATAAGCTCTATGAATGGAGCTGAGGTGGGCCTGGGACTAGGGATAGAGCTTGGACTGGGAAGTTTCTCTGCTTGCATGCAAAATGGTAAGAGCCTCAGATAGGGACTTTATGTCAGGGTGTATCCCACAATAAGAAACCCTATACCATCTGTGCTCACTTTGTGTGCTTGAGAGTGAATCAAAAAGCCTGTTTCTACAGAGGTATGCAAACTTTGGATACACAGGTGTGCAACCTTTAAAGCCATAAGGTCATGTTGCCTCTTGAAGGCTGAGAAATCAATTTTGTGGGTCTGGGTAGTTACCAGAAATGCCAACATGTAGTCCTTGTCCTCATTCTTTCTTTTGGAGAAAAATGTGCTTGGTATTCATTCCAGGAGCACAGAGTCATTGTCTTTTTTTTTTGATTGTTTGTATTAGAGGGTTTCATCAACATTTTTCAATGCTATATCAATATTTCTTTCCTTGTTCTCTAAGCCACCAGCAATTATTATGGAGTACTTGACTAGGACAGGCTCTTCTTTGCTACTAAACTCTTATCATCCATGTATAGGCTTTCTTGGATGAACCCTCCCACCACCATTGTATCCTCCCTCAAGTATTATTCTAGTTTGCTAATGCTGCAAGAATGCAAAACACCAGAGATGGATTGGCTTTTATAAAAGGGGTTTATTTGGTTACACAGACACAGTCTTAAGGCCATGAAGTATCCAAGGTAACACATCATCAATTGGGTACCTTCACCCAAGGATGGTCAGTGGTGTCTGGAAAACGTCTGTTAGCTGGGAAGGCATGTGGCTGGCATCTGTTCCAAAGTTCTGGTTTCAAAATGGCTTTCTCCCAGGACGTTCCTCTCTAAGCTTCAGCTTCTCAAAAATGTCACCCTCAGTTGCTCTTGGGGCATTTGTCCTCTCTTAGCTTCTCTGGAGCAAAAGCCTGCTTTCAACAGCTGTCTTCAAACTGTCTCTCATCAGCAGATACTCTCTCAGCTTCTGTGCATTCCCTCTTGGTTGTAGCTCCTCTTCAAAATGTCACTCTCAGCTGCACTGAGTTCCCTCTGTTTGTCAGCTCATTTATATGGCTCCAGTGATTTATTTCAGACCCACCCTGAATGGGCGGGGAACACCTCCATGGAAATTATCCAATCAGAGTAATCACCCACAATTGGGTGGGGCACAAAGAATTACAATCTAATTAACACTGATAGGTCTGCCCACACAAGATTACATCAAAGATAATGGCATTTGAGGGGACATTATACATTCAAACTGGCACAAGTATCATTGCCATGAGTATTTTATTTGATGGATTTGTGGGCACTTTGGTTCCTTTTCTCTAAATCTAAGCCTTGGAACAGGACTGCCCAACATGCAACTGCTAGTCATATGAAACTATTTACATTTAAATTAATTAAAATTTCATAACATTAAATTTAATTTCCATACTTCATGAGCAACATTTAATGTGTGCAATATCTACCTGTGATTAGTGGCTACTGTATTGGACAGTACAAATGTAGAATATTTTCATCATTGCAGAAAGCTCTTTTGGCAAGCATTGCTTTGATTTCCTGGAGAAGATATCCCTTCAAGAAAGTTGTGGTGAATTGCATTAATGTTCAGGATATTCCTTGCTTCTCCATTGCATGTCTTTACACATTCACTCCATTGTAATCAAGCTTGACTATATAACTTGCTTTGGCAAATGAACCATAAGCATAAGTGATGTGTGTAACTTCCAGGAATACACTGTAGTAGCCAGTGTGTGTACATCACTGTGATATTTTTTTTTCCCTTTGCCATTAAACTAGCAATGTTTGAGATTGGGGCTGTTCCTGGGTCCCAGAGTGATGGTGACATGGAGCAGAGCTGACCGAATCTATAACAGATATTTAATATGGAGGCAAAATAACCTTTTATTGTTTTAATTCACTATTTTATTATCATTTATCACTTTATAACTTGACTTAATCTAAGTGATGCAAATATGGTCTCTCAGTTTTCTAGAGATGAAACCAGGAGTATGAAGTGATTTTCAGCAGTGATACGCTGCATGGGGCTGGGCTGGAAGCTAATGTAATAGGAATAGACCATACCTATGGTGTTGTTGACAGTCAGGTTCATATATAATCCAGAGAACAAGAAATTTTCCCCTGAGTGAAATGGGTAACCTATGCAACAGGGAAAGAGCTGGAACTTTTTGGAGTTCAGTCTATTATCAAGTGCCCAGAACCTGAGTGATTTTTATCCCTCAGGTTTGAATGGCCCCCAGATGAAGAGTCCTCTGTGTGAAAGGATGTGCTTTCTGCAGTCAAGTGACTCTTTCCATTTATTCTAATAACTTCTCTGGAGTCTGCATGGGAGAGGTTTTCTTCTTTTTTACCTAGAAAACTTTTTCTCTTCTATTTCAATGCCACCTCCATATTTTTCAGTTATATCAGCAAAGTAATAATACACATGAAGACCCATAAGGGATTGAGGAGTTGGAGATAGAATAGGCAATGAGTCAATGATTGTCCAACCTGAGC
This sequence comes from Choloepus didactylus, assembly GCF_015220235.1. NCBI lineage: Eukaryota > Metazoa > Chordata > Mammalia > Pilosa > Megalonychidae > Choloepus > Choloepus didactylus. The sequence goes on from NC_051307.1 coordinate 187,207,347, forward strand.
AGACATGTGGGAGCTCATGTTCTCAGCTTGATATTTTATTTTATTTTTATTTCTGTACTTGTATCCTTGTTTTGACTGAGAAGATAATAATTTGGAAGTCATCATTTGCTTGCAGAGTTACAGAGGAACCTAATTTGGCAGAGAAAGTCTATAGGTTCCCAGGGTCCTTACTATTATTTTGGTAACTAATGTAATGTCCAAATGTGACTGATGGCAAGTTGGTGCCTCATATTTGAATATCTTGTGTGTTTTGGTCTGTAGGATTTTGAAATCATCAATAATACATGGCATTAAATTGAATTTTGGAGCTAAAATATCTGAAAGAAAGAGGACTTATCCTGTGTGATTGGAAGAACAGTGGGCCAAGGATAAGATGTTCTGACCCTGATACTATCAGCATGTGAGGATTGGGGGATAGCTTCATTTATATTATCTCTACTTTACTATCTATAAAATTAATGCTTTGCCTAGATGAGACCAATGGCTCTAATTTTTGGTTGAATCTTAACAAAATCACCTACATAGCTTTAAAAGTACAGATATCTTATTCCTAGGTTTATTCTTAAAGAAACTATAAAAGTTTATTGATATATTAGAACAAAGTTTCTGTATACTGTTGAAATTAAAATGATATTAATCTGAACTAACTTATTTTAAGTTGATGTACAAATTGTAATCCCTAGGGAAATAACTAATAAAATAATATTTAAAAATATAATGAAAGAAAAGGCAAGGGAATTAAAATAGGACTCTGTAGAATATCTAACACAAAAGAAATAAACAAGAAAAATTGAGTAACAAAGACAAGATTAATAGAAAACAAATAGCGAAATGGCAGACATAAATCCTATCTTATAAATAATTATGTTAAATATAAATGGATTGAAAACTCCAACAAAAGGTAAAGATTGGCAAGATGCATATAAAAACATTATCCAACTATATACTGCCTACAAGAGACACACTTTATATTCAAAGACATGAATAAGTTGAAAGTAAAAATGTAAAAAAAATGCCCAGGCAAAGAGCAACCAAAAGAGAACTAGAGTGGTTGAACTAATATGTGATAAAATTGGATTTAAGACAAAATTGTTAGTAGAAAAAAGGAATATTTATAATGATTAAATAGTCCACCTATAAGGAAACCATGACAATTATAAACACATATATCCCTAACAACAGAGCCCCTGATTATGAAGCAAAAACTGACAAAATTCAAAGGGGAAAAAGACAATTTAATAATAATAATTACTAATTTTGATACCTTGTATTTAATAATGAATAGAATCACCAGAAAGAAGATTAACGAAGAAATAGAAGATTTGAACAACACTATAAACCAAATACACCTAACATAAATCTATTAAATATCCATCCACCACAGCAGAATACACATTCTCCTGTGTGAAAGAAAATGAAGTTGGTGGCTCATTCATCTCAAGTGTACGTGGAACATTCTGCAGGACAGACCATATACTAGACCTCAAAACAAGTCTCAATAAACTTGAAAGAATTTTAAGTAAATTGATCATATAAAATATTATTTCTGATTGAAATGGAATTAAATTATAAACCAGTAAAAGATAGAAATTTGGGAAATTCACAAATATGTTAATGTTAACAACAACACATTGCTAACAACATACTCCTAAATAACCAATAGTTCAAAGAAGAAATCAGAAGGGAAACTAGAAAATGCTGTGGGATAAAAATAATTGAAAATACAACACACAAAAAACATAGTAGGTTCATACAATGTAGTGCTTAGGTGAAAATTTACAGGTGTAAATGCCTATATTAAAAAAGCAGAGGAGTCTCAAATAATAGCCTAACTTTCCACAGTAAGAATCTAGTAAAAGAAGAGCAAACTAATACCAAAACAAGCATAAAAGAATAAATAATAAATATTAGAGTGAAAATAAATGAAATGGAAAGCATAAATACAATAGGGAAAATCAATAAACCAGAAGTTGGTTCATTGAAAAGACCAACAAAATTGACAAATCTTTAGTTAGATTGACCAAGATAAAAAGAGGAGACTACAATTACTAAATTCAGGAATGAAAGAGGGGACATTACAACTGACCTAACAGAAATAAAAAGTATTGTAACGGAATGCTATGAACAACTGTGTGCCAACAAATCAGATAACTTAAATGAAATGGACAAATTTCTAGAAATACAAAACTGCCAATGCTGACTGTAGAATAAATTTGAAATCTTAATAGATCTATAACAAGCAAATATAATGGATTAGTAATTTAAAACTTTCTCACGAAGCATGGTTCAGGTCCAGATGACTTCAATGGTGAATTTTACCAATCATTAAAAGAAAATGTAAAACCAATCTTTCTCAAAATTTCCTAAAATATACAATTAGCACCTCATTCTATATGGCCACTACTGCCCTGCTACCATAACCACACAAAGACATCATATGAAAATAAAACTAAAGACCAATATCTCTTATGAATATAGGTACAAAAATACTCAAAAATATGCTATCATACTGAATCTAGCAACAGATAAAAAGAATTATGTGCCTTGGCCAAGTGGGGTTAATCCCAGAAATGGAAGATTGGAATAAAATCTGAAAATCAATCAATGTAATACTAATAAATAAGGGACAAAAACACATCATCATCTTAATATAGACAGAAAAAACATTTAACAAAATTCACCATCTTTTCATGACAAAAATACTCATAAACCAGGAAGAGAAAGGATTTTTCTCAACTTGACAAAGGTCATCCTATGAAAAAGCCACAGATAGCATCATTCTTTAATGATGAAAGATGGAATGCTTTACTCCTAGAATCAAGACCAAGAAAAAGTTGTCCATTCTTGCTACTTACTTTTCCCATTGACTGAAGGTTTTAGTCAGAACAATTTAGGAAGAAAAAGAAAAAAGACATACAGATTGGCAAGGCAAAAGTAAAACCATTGCTTTTCAGATATTATGATCTTATATATAGAAAATTCTAAGTAATCTACAAAAAATTCCTGGACTTTTTCAGTACAACTGGAAGATAGAAGACCAACATACAAAAATCATTAGTATTTCTTTACACTAGCAATGAAGTTCCAAAAATAAAATTTTAAAAATCCACAGTTCAATTTATAGTAGAATAAAATACTTAGGAATAAATGTAACGATAGAAGTGCAAGACGAATATAGTGAAAATTACGAAACATTGTGAATCAAATTAAAGATCAGAAGTCATAATGTTTTTAAGAAGGCAGTGCTGCCCAAATTAATCTTCAGATTAAATGTAGTCTCTGTCAAAAGGTACCTATTTTGCAAAAATTGACAAGTTGATTCTAAATTCATATGCAACATCCAAGAACCCAGCTTGGTCAAAACAATCTTGAAAAAGAATAATAAATTTTGAGGAGTCAAACTTCTCAATATCAAAACTGACAATAAAGCTACAGTAATCAGAGTGAAACTGTCTGGAAACTCTGATAAAGGTGATGTTCAAGTCCTTAGTCCAAATTACCCATAGTAAGCTGGCTGTCTGGAAATGACAGCAAGAGACAGTGTTGAAGTTGAGGCAAAAATTATTCTTCATACCTCTGAAACTTCAGCTGTGGCTTTTAAGACCCCCAACTGGCTGAATGAGAAGGTTATCCACAGGGCTGAGGGCAGTCTCTTCTGTTGATTATGCAATGAACTACTGTAGATACATATCCCATCCATGAAATACCTTCACAGTAACAATGAGGCCAATGTTTGACCAAAAAACTGAACACTAACCTAGCCATGTTGACATATGAAATTAACCACGACACACATCATGTAAAAAATTATTGAAAATGGAAGAAAGACCTAAATGTAAGAGCTAAAACTATAAAACTCTTAAAAGAAAACATAAATAAAAATTTTTATGACTTTGGGTTAGGCATGGTATCATAGACATGACACCTGAAGCACAAGTAACTGAAGAAAAATAAAAATTAAAAACTTTTGTGCTTCAAAGGACACTATCAAAAAAGACAAGGCAACTCACAGAACAGGAGAAAATATTTGCAAATCACATTTCTGATAAAGAACTTGTATCCAGAATATAAAAAGAACTTATACAACTCAATAATGAAAAGACAATTCAATTGAAAAATCAGCAGAGTGTTTAAACAAACATTTTTCCAAAGAAGGCATACAAATGACACATAAGCACATGAAAAGTTCTTCAACCTAATTAGGGAATTGTAAATCAGATTCAAAATGAGATACTACTTTATAACCACTAGTATGGTTATCATCAAAGAGACAGACAATAACAACTGTTGGCAAGGAAGTGGAGAAATTAGGACACTCATGCATTGCTGGTGGGTCTCTAAAATGGTGCAGCCACTTTTGCAAACAATCTGGTAGTTCTTCAGGATGATAAACAAAGAGTTACCATATGATCCATCAATTGTACTCTTAGGTAGATATGCAAGAGAAATTAAGACATTCATCACCACAAATACTTGGCTGGGAACAGAGTTACTTTTGGGATGATAAAAACATGCTCTAAAATTAGTTGCAATGGTTATACAGTTCTACGATGTGCTAGTTTGCTAATGCTTCTGGAATGCAGAAATGGATCGACTTTCATAAAGGGGGTTTATTTGGTTACAGAGTTACAGTCTTAAGGCCACAAAGTGTTCAAGGTAACGCATCAGCAATCGGGTACCTTCACTGGAGGATGGCCAATGGTATCCGGAAAACCTCTGTTAGCTGGGAAGGCACGTGGCTGGCATCTGCTCCAAAGTTCTGGTTTCAAAATGGCTTTCTCCCAGGATGTTCCTCTCTAGGCTGCATTCCTCAAAAATGTCACTCTTAGTTGCTCTTGGGGTATTTGTCCTCTCTTAGCTTCTCCAGAGCAAGAGTCTGCTTTCAATGGCCGTCTTCAAACTGTCTCTCATCTGCTGCTCCTGTGCTTTCTTCAAAGTGTCCCTCTTGGCTGTGGCAGCTTGCTCCTTCTGTCTGATCTTATACAGTGCTCCAGTAATTTAATTCAGACCCACCCAATGGGCAGGCCAATACCTCCATGGAAATTATCCAATCAGAGTCATCACCCACAGCTGGGGGGGTGCATTCCAAAGAAACACTCAAAGAATTACAACCTAATTAACACTGATAGGTCTGCCCACAGAAGATTACATCAAAGATAATGGCGTTTGCGGGGACATAATACATTCATACTGGCACATTCCACCCCTGGACCCCAAAATGACATTATCTTTCCATATACAAAATATATTCATCCTACAACAATATCACAGAAACTTAAATCATTCCAGTAACAATAGTTAAGTACAAGATCCCATCAAAATCAATTATAGGCGTGGTCAGTCCTAAGGCATACTTTTCCTTTAGCTATGGATCTGTGAACTTACAACAACTTATGTGCTTCCAATATACAAAGGAGGGACATTCATAGGATGAACATTCCCATTGCCGTAAGGAGAAACAGTAAGGATAACGGTTTAAGGGACCAAAACAGTTCCTAAAACCTGCAGGACAAACTCCATTAGATTTCAAAGTCTAAGAGTCATTTACAGAATGATGTTGTATCCTTGGGGCCTGAGAGAGTGGGAATCTAACCCTTCCTAAGGGCCTTTACAGCAGCCCTTTCCTCTCCAAACACTTGGGTGAGTGCTCCAACATATCCACACATTGGGGAGACCACCTCCTCAGCCCCACCCTCCTCAAACATCGGGGCAGCTCCCGGATTCCCTTCCATCTCCGGGGCACACGCTCAACCCCTTCAGAACAGTGTGGTGGAAGCCAGGCTCTCCCCAATTCCCTGGGAATGTGCTCCACCCTCTTTGGGGCTTGGGGTGGCAGAACTCTTCTGGAGCATCGAGGTGGAAGGCCCACCCTTGACCTCCAGGGCAAAGTCACCCTTTCCATGCGTGTGGGCCACTCCACTCTCCCAGCCCAAGGCCTCTTGACTCCAGACCTCAACCTCCAGGGCTCTGTCTTTGAAGAAATTTTTCCTTCCATTTGTTCCTTGTCTGTCTCCTCCAGTCCAGACCGGCAGTGGCTCCATCTATAAAGATCTTGCAAAAATTCTGTTGGCTTTGCATGAAGCACACAGGGGTCAAAGCCTTCAGACAATAGGACTTTCCACAAATCCTTTCTGGATAATTCCATCTCCAGTCTTGGCTTGTACTGAAATGGGGGCTGGGTTCCATGTTTGGTTACATCCTCATGTTGGGCTGTAGCTTCTGGGATTCCACTGCCTGGAAGCCTGTAATTTTCCAAGCCATCAGCTCCTGGTTTCTTTGAACCCAAGAGTTCAATTCTAAGTTTATCTCTCTCTGCTCGCATTTTACTATAAGCTACAAGGAGAAGCCAGGGTACATCCTCCACACGTAATCTGGAGATCTCCTCGGCTAAGTATTTGAGGTTGTCACTTTCAAATTCTTCCTTCCATCTGACACCAGGACTCAATTTTGCCAAATTCTCTGCCACTTTAAAACAAGGATTGCCTTTCTTCCAGTTTGCAACATCACATTCATCATTTCTGTTCAAGACCTCGTCAGAAGTATCTTTAGAGTCCATATTTCCACAAACAGTCTCTTCAAAGCAGTTTAGGCCTTTTCTATCATGCTCCTCACAATTCTTCCAGAAACTTCCCCTTATCCATTTAAAAAGCCACTCCAACATGTTTGGTATTTGCAAACTCAGCATCACCAGCACCCCACTTCTCTGGTACCAAAATCTATTCTAGTTTGCTGATGCTGCCAGAACGCAAAACACCAGAAATGGATCGGCTTTCATAAAGGGGGTTTATTTGGTTACAGAGTTACAGTCTTAAGGCCACAAAGTGTTCAAGGTAACGCATCAGCAATTGGGTACCTTCACTGGAGGATGGCCAATGGTATCCGGAAAACCTCTGTTAGCTGGGAAGGCACGTGGCTGGCATCTGCTCCAAAGTTCTGGTTTCAAAATGGCTTTCTCCCAGGATGTTCCTCTCTAGGCTGCAGTTCCTCAAAAATGTCACTCTTAGTTGCACTTGGGGTATTTGTCCTCTCTTAGCTTTTCCAGAGCAAGAGTCTGCTTTCAACGGCTGTCTTCAAACTGTCTCTCATCTGCAGCTCCTGTGCTTTCTTCAAAGTGTCCCTCTTGACTGTGGCAGCTTGCTCCTTCTGTCTGATCTTATACAGTGCTCCAGTAATTTAATTCAGACCCACCCAATGGGCGGGCCAATACCTCCATGGAAATTATCTAATCAGAGTCATCACCCACAGTTGGGTGGGGCACATCTCCATGGAAACACTCAAAAATTACAATCTAATTAACACTGATAGGTCTGCCCACAGAAGATTACATCAAAGATAATGGTGTTTGAGGGGACATAATACATTCAAACTGGCACATGTGAATGTACTAAAATCAGTTGATTCATACAGTTTGAAGGGATAAATTTATGATAAGTGAATTATATCTTAAAAATTCTTTTTTTTTTTAAAGATTGAACAAAGCAATTCTGAAGGATAAGGTAGAGGAACTGCTCTACCAGATATCAAAACTTATTATAAAGCTAAGGTAATTAAAAGATTATGTTATTCATGTCTGAATACACAAAATACCAATGTAATCTAATAGAATTTCTGGAAGTGTACCCATATATATGTAGGCATTTTGAATATAATAAATGGGATTCTGCAGAACAGTTAGCAAGGGACCATGTGTTCAATGAAAGGTTCTGGGAAGATTTCATTTCCACATGGAAACAAATGAGATTTAACTCTAACCATGTACTTTGCTAATAACCCATGCAGATTATGGACCTGAATATAAAAGGCAACAAAATAAAGCTTGTTTAAAAAATTTAATTTTATTGAGATTGTTCACATACCATACAATTATCCAAAGATCCAAAGTGCATAATCAATTGACCATGGTACCATCATACAGCTGTGCATCCATCACCACAATTAATTTTTTTCCAATTTTAAGAACATTTTCATTACTCCAGAAAAGAAATAAAGACCAAAAAAACACAAAAAACTCAATTTCTCGCATACCCCTAACCATCCCCCTCCATTATTGACTCATAGTACTGGTATAGTACATTTGTTACTGTTGATGAAAGAATGCTAAAATACTGTTAACTGTAGTAAATAGTTTTCAATAGGTATATGTTTCGCTATATACTCCTCTATTATTAACTTCTAGTTATAGTGTCATACATTTGTTCTAATTCATGAAAGAGATTTCCAATATTTGTGTAGTTAATCATGGACATTGTCCACCACAAGATTCACTCTTTTATACATTGCCATCTTTTAACCTCCAACTTTTCTTCTGGTGACATGCATGACTCTAAGCTCCCCCTTTCCATGACATTCACACACCATTCAGCACTTAGTTATTCTCACAATAACATGCTACCATCACCTCTGTCCACTTCCAAACACTTAGGTTCAACCTAGTTGAACATCCTGCTGATAATAAGCAACTACTCCCCATTCTTTAGCCTCATTCTATATCCTGGTAACTTATATTTCATGTCTATGAATTGACATATTATAATTAGTTCATATCAGTGAGTCCATGCAGTATTTGTCCTTATGTGTCTGACTTACTTCACTCAGTGTAGTGCCCTCAGGGTTTCTTCATCAATCTGTTTTTTTAAGACTGTTTTGTTTACCCACCATACTTTCCATCCTAAGTAAACAATTGATGGTTCCCTGTATAGTCACATATTTATGTATTCACCACCATCACCACTGTCTATATAAGGACATCTCCATTTCTTCCACAAAGAAGGAGGAAGAGTCAAAGAAGGTAGAGAGACGAAAGAAAAAGAAAAAGAAAGAGAAAAAAATACAAGCATGACATCTAAAAAGCATTGAAAGGAAGGACAGAATTAAACTAAAGTAGAATAAAAGAGTCAGACAATATCACCAATGCCAAGAGTCCCATACCCCTCCCTTATGTCCCCCTCTTACAGGCATTTAGCTTTGGTATTGCCTTTGTTACATTAAAGGAAGCATAATACAATGTTTCTGTTAACTATAGTCTCTAGTTTGCATTGATTTTATTTTTTCCCTAGTACCACCCTATTTTTAACACCTTGCAAAGTTGACATTCATTTGTTCTTCCTCATGTAAAAACATATTTATATGTTTTATCACAATTGTTGAGCACACTAGGTTTCACTGAGTTACACAGTCCCAGTCTTTATCTCTCCCCTTTCCTTCTGGTGTCCCACATGCTCCTAACCTTCCTCTTTCAACCATACCCACAGTCATCTTTGTTCAGTGTACTTACATTGCTGTGTTACTATCTCCCCCAATTGTGTGCCAAACCTTTCACTCCTGTCTTTTCCTATCTGTATGTAGTGCTCCCTTTAGTGTTTCCTGCAGAGCAGGTATCTTGTTCACAAACTCTGTCATTGTTTGTCAGAGAATATTTTAAGCTCTCCCTCATGTTTGAAGGATAGTTTTGCCAGATACAGGATTCTTGGTTGGTGGTTTTTCTCTTTCAGTATCTTAAATATATCACACCACTTCCTTCTTGCCTCCATGGTTTCTACTGAGAAATCCACACACAGTCTTATCAAGCTTCCTTTGTATGTGATGGATTGCTTTTCTCTTGGTGCTTTCAGGATTCTCTCTTTGTCTTTGACATTTGATAATCTGATTATTAAGTGTCTTGGCATAGGTCTATTCAGATCTAGTCTGCATGGGGTATTCTGTGCTTCTTGGATCTGTAATTTTATGTCTTTCATAAGAGATGGGAAATTTTCATTGACTATTTCCCCTATTATTGCTTCTGCCCCTTTTCCCTTCTCTTCTCCTTCTGGGACACCCATGACATGTACATTCATGTACTTCATGTTGTTATTCAATTCCCTGAGCTATTGCTCATATTTTTAATTTCTTTTCCCTATCTGTTCTTTTGTGTGTATAGGATTTCAGGTATCTTGTTCTCTAGTTCTTGAGTGTTTTCTTCTGCTTCTTGAGATCTGCTGTTGTATGTTTCCATTATGTTTTTCATCTCTTGTTTTGTGCCTTTTATTTCCATAGATTCTGCCAGTTGTTTTTTCAAACTTTTGATTTCTAACTTATGTTTGCCCAATGTTTCCTTTATAGCCTTCCTCTCTTTTGTTATATCTTCCCTGAACTTAATGATTTGGTTTTTGATTTGATTTAGCATATTTCTTTGAAAGTCCTTAGTAGATTGTTTCATTAAAGTGAAACAATATTGTATCTTGATTGAGTTGTAAGTTTGTTCCTTTGACTGGACCATATCTTCATTTTTCCTAGTGCAGATTGTAGTTTTCTGTTGTCTAGGCATCTGGTTTCCTTGGTTACCCCAATCAGATTTTCCCAGACCAGGTCTCAGAATGGGGTTATATTCAGGTCTCAGAATGGAGTTATACTCAGGTTGTATCTTAGAAGAATGACAGACTTTCCTGTAAGGTCTCCAGTCACTGTGCTTTTCCTAACCTGCCCAGCACGTGGCACTTGTCAGCCTATTGCTCCCAACTGGTATAAGGAGGTGTGGCCCCTTCAGTTTCTGTTTTGGCTGTTCTCCCCCAGGCTCTGGGGTCTGGTTCTGAAGGGAAAGCTGGGCCCCACCTCCGTACTTTTAGGGAAGATACACCATCTAGGGAGTTATCATCTGCATTTGAATTGTCTCTCTGACTCTGTTATCTGCAACCCTGTCTGGGTCAGAGCACTGCAAACTGAAAATGGCTGAGGTTTTCTCCCTGAACCCCTCAGGTTGAGAGAGAGAAAAAGGGACAGGAAGCCCCCTTTTGGAGCCGGTACACTGTCTCCCAGTTTCACTCATCAGCCAGAGGTAACACCTTGTCTTCTGGGCTCTCCCTCCTGGGACTGATGAGTCTTCTGGTTCTTTAAGGTCAGTCCTCACTAAAAGCCTCTGTCTGCTTGTTGGGTGTTTGTAGCTTGTATTCAGCAGTCCACATTTGTTAATTAAAACCCCAGTAGGAGCTCAGCTGAGCTGTATTTGCTTGCTCAGAGAGTGCTGCTTTCTACCACAGCAAGGTTTTGCAGCTTAGCCTGCCATGGGAGGAGGGGCTCTTGGTGCAGTTTCACAGCTTTTACTTATGGATTCTATGCTGCGATCTCAGGCATTCCTCCCAGTCCAGGTTGGTGTATGATGTGTGGACATTCATGGTTGTCCCCCAGCAGTTATTCCAAATTATTTACTTGTTTTTCCTGGTTGTTTATTAATTGTTCCAGGGGACTGACTAAATTCCACTCCTCTCTATGCTGCCATCTTGCCCCTCCTCAAAATAAAGCTTTTTTAAGTTAATAAAAGAGAATATTATTTTGACCTTATGGTTAGAACAGCATTAGCCATAAAAGTGGTGGGTATATTTGACTTTACTGAAAAGGATAAAAATTTTATGATTGACAAAAAGTCACCCATAACACAAGAAGAGAAGATACTTGCTACATGTATAAATAACCACAGAAGTCCTACTGTCAGTAATTTAAAAGTAATTTCAATGAATGAATTATAAAAGACAAGCTGATGGTAAAAGGACAAAAAGTCTAGAAACTTCAGAAAAAGGGAAAGTCCAGTCTCCAATAAACAAAGGTACTTAACTTCATTAGTAATGAGGAAAGTTTAAAAATGACACCATACAGCCACATATCCTTCTACCATACAGCCTAGAATGTAAAAATTTCAACAATATCAAGTAGTGATATTTTGAAGCAAATGGGATTCTTATAAACCACTGTTGGTGGTAAAAATTTCTACAACTACTTTGGAAAACTCTTTGGTACTGTTTACTGAAAGTCAAGCTTGCATTCCTTATGCCCAGTGATTCAACTCCCAGATTTTGTGTACACCCCCAAATACATTCACACACACACATATAATCAGAAGTGTGTGACTATATGACACAGGTTACACAGACAGGAATGTTTGTAGCTGGTGGTTTCTATAAGGCCTATAAATAGAAAATGCAAATGATAATCAACAATTAAATGAATGAAATACATCATAGAATATTTATATAACAGGCCACCAGATCCCAATGAAAATGAATGAGCAATATTTAGAGACCATATATTTGATCATTTAGAACCAGACACTTTTGATGGTACTGTTAATAATTAGACTTGGACAAAGGCATAAACTGAAACTGTCTGAGGCAAATGGGGAGTATGGCTACCCTTTCTGTAGTTGTACCCAGCAACATGGAAGAATCTTAGAAACATGATGTTAAGTGAAAGAAGCAAGACAGAAAAGAATACTTATTATTTTATTCCAATGAAATAAAATTAAAAACAGAGGAAAGTGAACAATAGTGTGTAGGTATATATATATACACAGGAAGGTGGGAGTATTTTTTAAAATGCAAGAAAGTGATAACTGTAAAAGTCCAGATGATGGTTACTTGTGGTAGGGATAGATGGTAATGACTAAGAGGCACATGAGGGATCTCTGGGATCCTGACAAAGTTCTAAAACACATCATTAGTGTTTTATTTCTTAACTGGTTCAATCTATGTGTACTTTACAATAATTTTGAAGCTATACATTTGTATTGTATATGCTTTTCAATGGTTATCCTATTTTTCTCAATTACAGAATTTAAAGATAAATATTCCTGTGATTTGAGTAGGCATAGATAAGCAGCTGTATTTTGCAAATCTATCCCAAGGTTTTTGCCTAAGCCACCCTGGTAGGAGTCCCCTGAATTGAATGATTGCTATAGCTCTTTACACCTCCGAACTTAAATGATCCACTTTAGTGTCTTTGTTTCACAGATGAGAAAACTGAGGCACTTAGAAGTTAAGTAACGTACATAAGGTCATGGGGACAGTTACAGAGTAGGAAACATTACCAGTATTTGTGGCTGCTAATTGAGTAATCTGAACACAGACGTCCAGACAGGGAACATATTGCATCTATTACTTCTCATAGTCAACATGTACTTTGCTCATGTCTAGTATGTGCTCTGGGGATAAACAAAATTGATCAAAGAGAGATATCCATTGACATTTGAAAACCTCTTCAGTTTAATACATACACGCATGCATATATACACACAATATACACACATATGTAATTGATTAACTTGTGTGATCAGCTCAGACCATAGGTTGTGTTCATTTAGGAGAAAAATTTTCATTGGTTTATTTTTTGTTACTTAGTATTGAATGTTAGCTGTAACACCTGGACACCAAATATTCTCCTAACCATTGGAGGCAGACTGGAAGAGAATATGTTCAAGATAGTTGCTTCAAGTTAGCACAGTTATCAACTGAAGGGAAAGAGGGGTGGACAACAAAGGACTTAATCATGATTAAAATGGGCATTAGACTAGCCATGCCTAAAATAAATTCTTTTGGATGAATATAATGAAGCTACTCTCATTTGTGGTTTTGGAGAAGGGTGTTTAGAATTTCATTTTTTTTTTTTCCGAAGGAAGGTGAGTTGACCCAGTGACCATTACATTGTACAACAAGCTTGCTTTATCAACATGAGTGATAACTGATGCCTGGATTAAACATTTTACATCACTTCTTTTCTCTCCACTGTTCTCATTGGCATTAATGAGAGAACATGAAAAGTTTGAGAGGAACATTTATTCCTGAGCCTGTACTTCTGGGCTTATCCTTTTGATCCTCTTAATATTACCCTGTACACTATAAGGAATTCAAATTAGGAAGAAATCAAATTGAATTCCTTCTGTGACCTTTTAAATAATGAAGTGTCCCCACATTCTGTGCCTCAGTCTTTTTAGTCCAAGGAAAATCCTGTCCTCCCTTTGCACTCATCCATCTGCTACATTTTCCCAGAATATCTTTAAGGAACGTATTCACTGGTGTCTCCAGACTAAAGATTCAGATTCCTTCTTGGAACATTTCTTGGCACACTGAAAATACGGTGCTAAGTAATGTTTCTTTCAAATTTATGACATAAACATTTCTGTCTTTCATTCTATGTTATATAAAAGAAAATTATATATAAGAAATATATTTATTTATTATACAAAAGAATTTTACTTTATGATGGAAATGGAATTTAGCTTGGAAAGAAAACTTAGTATTCAGGAAATTTATTCATATTCTTCTTTCTTTTATTTATAATACATGGCATCTGATTCAGCTAGCCTGGTCTTATCATGTGACTCTTACAGCCTTTTCTTTTCATTACCACTCCCTCAGTAATTAGAATAGTTAATATTATATGAGTGTCTACCACGAGGCAGGCACTTTTCACATATTATTTCTAATCTCCCCTAGAGTCTTGCCATTTGTATATTTTTCAGTAGGTGAAGGAATGATGATTCAGAAACAATAGCAACTAAGAAAGTGATGTAGTCAAGTGAAGAGTAACCGGACCAACTTCTGGACTCTTCCACTGCTCCTTTGTTGAATGGTGTGCTCACTTTCCGCTTCTCTGAATAAGTCAACTCCAATCTGAAAATTGTGCAGTTGAGATCTCCTTTCTCTGTATTTTACCTTCATTTCTCTATTTTTCAATTGCTAACTGGTCCTTTGAACTCTCTCTTTACTCTCCACAGGTTTTTTTGTGTGCACCCTGAACTAGATTGAAAACATTTACTGCAAGTGTCTGAGGTTGGGTTTCTTAGAGAAGAGTGAGATGAAATTTGTTTGTTGGTTTTACTTTGAGTAAAATTCATATTATGTAAATGTAATTAACAGCACTGAATTATATATCTTATGTTGCTAGAATAATTTTTAAAAACAATGTATAACTGTACAACAAACAATTTTAATAACATTCTTTCATCAATTATAACAAATGTACCACACTAAAGAAAGGTGTTAATAATGGAGGGGGGGCTTAATATGGGAAGTCTGTATGATTTTTCTGTAAACCTACAACTTCTCTAATAAAAAAAAAATAACCACCTGGAAGTTAACAATTCAGTGGGACTGGGTACATTCACAATGTTTGCCATCGTCACCTCTATCTAGTAACAAACATTTTCATCACCCCAAAGGGAAGCCTGTTAACTGTTACATAGTTACTCTCCATCCTCCCCTCACTCCAGGTCTCTGGCAAACACCAATCTGCTTTCTGTCTCTATAGTTATCTATTCTGGATATTTCATATAAATGAAATAATACACTATGTGACCTTTTGTTTTGACTGGGATGGAGTTTTGCATGTACATGTTTTATCAGCGAGTACTCTTAGGTGATACACCTGCAAAGATGTGCAAAAGGCAGGAATGGCAGAGGGAGAAGCTGAGTAAGTGTGGCCTTAGCTAAAGTTACGAGAAGCTCTGGAGATAGGATTGACATTCAGAGTTGTACCCAATTGTAAACAGCTGTGTACAATTTTGAGGGGCTATTGTGTACCACAAACTTATTTGTTTCTGATATCCAGCCTAATGGATACAATGGGTGGCCAATTCCACAAGAGCTGTAAGCTCATTGTTCTATGGGGAGTCTGGGACAAACATAGCCTCAGCATGTCTATAGAAGACAGTGCCATTAAGGTGTTGATCCCTGAACTAAGTCTTGGAAGATGGGTAGGAATATGCTGAACCAAATACCTAGAACATTACCCAGAACAAGTTGACACACAGTACATTTGATGTTTCTCAATCTCCATCTCCAACATTTGTTTATTACCATATACTCCGGTTTCTCAGTAAATACTGTTTTTGTGTTGCATACTTGCCACATAAGTGGTCGATAAATGTTTGTGGAAAAGATATGGAATTGGAATTGACATAAAAATATAATATCAATAAACAAGCCAATACATTCCTTCAGTGCGGAATGAGTAAGTCTATGGAATATTGGGTTAGTAGGAATCTGAAAAAATAATGTTCCTTTCTGTCTCCTAGATGCTTGATGTTCTATAGAAAACTCAATATAGTATATGCTTTCTAATTCAGCTAGTTTCTCTTTCTTTTTTTTTTTTTAATTTAGCAACTATTATGTGTCCAATACTATGGGAATATATACAGGTAAAACGTATTTCCTTAATTCTAGAAAACTTAACCCTTTTAAATGACTTAGATTTTAATGAAATAAATCACAAGGTAGTGCGTAGTTAAATTAAACAAGCAAAACAATTGAGTAGATTTGAGGAAATAAATGGTACGTTGGTTCAGGATGCAGGAACATCCTTCCCTTGCTCTAAGAATCACCTCCATGCTGGGAAATAATAGTAGCTATCAATGGAAGAGATGAATAGGATCACATTTTGAAGGCCCTTAAGAATGCCTAGAATGGGGAAGAGGAGTTTTGTCCTTCAAGCAATTATATCCTTCAGGTAAATAATAATGATTTCTAATTGGGGTGGGATGATAGCGACAATATTAAAATGATGCCTTGGAGAGTTTAGCTGGCAACACATTTATGTTTCACCAACTCAGAATAAAAAATTCAGGGAGATAACAGGATAATGCCATCATCCAAAAACTGGTGATGATAACCATATAAGTATGGTAGCAAAGAAAATTAAGCAATATGTGAGAAAGGATATTTCAAAGAAAGGATTTGGTCATGGAGGAATAAGAAAGAACCATGAACCAAAAACTGCTGAGCTAACACTAAATAGACTGTTTTGCCTCTTGATGATTTCATTCTGTAACTTCATTTTGTATAGCTAATACAGACCCACCATTTGGCATTTTGTTTGATTTTGCTTAATGGATTTCAGTGGGGACAGAGAAGGGTTGAATCATAATTATAGAGGTGAAATTATCAAAGGGCAATGGGCAGGGCCAGGTAATTATTAAATATGAGGGGAGAAAAGGGGAAAAGAGCAAAGTGCATGCACGGGAGACTGACTAGATGCTTCCTAAACAAGTTCCTCTTCCTTTACACAGAGTTAATTTATGTTTCTTAAGTCCTTTACACCTGAATGGGGCCATGTGAAAGGTTCTTGCCAATGGAATGCAAACAGAAATGATTTGTGGGCAAGGGAAATGAAAGAGGGTCTGCCTTTTCTATATGCTCTTTCTTATCTTCCAATTTGTTGGCTGGATGATGCCAAGATGACCTGACAGCCACATTTAGAAGGTGGCAGATCCTCTAGCTGAAAGTAGTTCACATCCCAGAATGACTGCAGGGAGCAGAGACCCCACTGTGAGTGAGAACTACACGGGTGCATGTGCTTGGGTGAGGAGGAAGGTATTAAGACATTAAGATTTTGGATTTGTTTCTTTTAAAACAGCAACAGTTGTGCTGACAAAAAAAGCTATTATCCAAATTTATGGCTTGAGAATATAGGTGGATGAATAACACCTTTGACTAAACTCTGAACACAGTGGAAAAATTATTGTTGCAGTGCAAGATAACTTTAGATGCTCAACTAGTTTTGATATCCCTGCAGTTTATTAAAAAGGAGATGCCAAGTTGAGAATTTGGATGTGATTCTGGAGCTCAGAGGAAAGGATAAGACTAGAAAGTCATAGTATTTATTGGCATAGATAAAAATTTAAGCTATGGAAGTGAATGAGAACACCAAAGAGCTTTCATGCTATGAAAATAGAAATTGTCCTAGGACTCATACCTGAGGAAAATTAAGAAATAGAAGGAGGAAAAAGAACCTGCAAAGGAAGCAGGAAGGTGGCAGCAAAAAAAACCCCCACAAAAAACAAAAATCAACCAAGCAAAAAAAAAAACAAAACAAAACAAAAAAAAAAACAGAATAGGGTGTCTCATAAAGGTAGGGGAGGATAGAGCTGCACGAAGGAGACAACAGCCAAAAAAATCAATTTTTGAAGAAATGTCAAGTACTTATAGACTGCAATCAGTCCATTATGTTTTACGACTAGGAGGTCGTGCATGTCATGACCGTATGTTTGTCCAGGGCAGTCCCAGTTGATATTTAATTAGTATTAGTGGCCTTTTCACTCTTAAAAGAGTCCCAGTTTGAGTGATAAGCTGTATCACTATTTTAGTCATAAGAATCCTTGGTAAGAATAGTTCCACTGGCAATGAAATGAGTTTGCTATAAGTTGAGATGCTAACAGGTGAGAATGTGAGGATGAAGAGTATTTTTTTATAAGATAAACTGTGTAAAGAAAGAGTTGAGATCATTGGTTGAGGAGTCAATGGAGGGATTTTGGTTTGCTTGTTGTCTTTGTTTTCAAGCATCTTTTGTACTGATGGGAAAAAATAACTGTATATAAGAAGAAATGTTAGATTTCTTGACAGTAAAAGAGACTTCTTAGATTAGGTCCTAAAGGTCCTAAAGGAGGCAAGAAGGACTAAATACCAATTCTTCTCCTTTGTTGGAAACTTTTTATGCAGTTTTAATTATTGCCTAGGCTCAACAGCTCCTTGAGAAGGATCAGGATTAGGAATCAGGTCTCCTCTATCTGTGCCCTCTGTTCTGCCCATCACAACAATTGATTCTCCATTTTGCTACTCAGGGTCACATACACTGCCTGTATTAGACTTGTGCTATGAGTGACTCCTCCTGAAAGATGAGGGTTGCACTTTAGCAATGACAACTGCATTTTTGTTCCCTGTAATGGATTTATGTCTACTACAGCTTCTAGATGTAAATTATTTTTACATGCTAATCCCTGTAATCAAATCATGGGATATAAAGCTAACATATTTTATTTAATACATGAGGTATAAGCAGGAGCCTTGTTAAGCAATATATCTTTCTTCTTTCTTGGGGATCTTAATCACTGTTCAGTCTTTGGCCACTGTGGTAGATTGAAAAATTTCTCACCCAAAGACAAGTGGAAGTCCTACCCTTGGTCCTGCGGGTGTGGGAATGCATTTGTAAATCTTCAAAGATCCTGTTAAAATGGGGCCAAACTGAATCAGGGTGGGCCTTAATCCAGAGTGACTGGAGTCCTTGTAAGCAAAGGAAACTGGACAGGGGTGCACAAGCCATAGGAGGAGACAGAAAGAGACAGAGTGCCACTTGACAGAGACAGAGATAGATTTCCAGCAAGCTACCGCCAGAACGCTACAGACTTCAGAGAAGGCATGGCCTGCTGATATCTTGATTTTTGACTTTTAGCCTCCAAACTGTGAGTCAATAAATTCCTGCTGTTGAAGTCAACCAGTCTGTGGTATTTGTTATGGCAGCTCTGGCAAAATAAGGCAGCCATAAATTAATCCCCTTGAAGTCTGTAAATCTGCACAATTTATAATGTAGAAGTAAATAATCATTATCCACATTCTGCTGCTGAATAATCAGCATTAAGTGTACTGCATATGTGGAAGAGGTCATAATTAAAACAGTAAGATAAAGTCAGACTAACCACAATTAGGATTCTTATCTACTGAGAAGAATGAGAAAATGAAACCTTCAATATCATTGAATCATGGATCCCTAATTGGATGTTTGTTTAGCAGAGACCTTTACTGCAACAAGAACCATTTTTAAATGAAAGAAATCCTTCAGTTATGAAAAAAGAATGAAACTATTTTAAAACAAATTAGTTTTGCTTTTTTTCTAAATTTGATAAAGTAAGGCTGCTTGTACTATTGACAGTCTTATGGGCAAAGCAGCAGAAGCTCAGTGGTTCATGTGTAGTTGCAAGTCAGGAGGCTTAGCCAGGAGATCTCACTATGAGAAAGAAGTTAGCACCATGGAAGATATGCTACATTACACTTAATATCTGGCCCAAGAGAATCCATTTTTCAGAGGGATTTCAGTTGCAATTGTGATTTTCCCAAAGTAGTAACAGTCTATATAAATGATCATGTTTCTTTCCCACTATGAAACTGCATATTAAAAACATTGTGTTTAAGAACCACATGATTCATCCACTTCAACTGTCAAGAAATACTTGTTCTGGGCTTTGCTGGCTGCTTTTTTCCCCAGGCCTCTAGAAATTTAGGCCTTCAAGAGCCATTTATATAATTCTATGAAACCTGGAGATATGGGATATAGCCCTAGTGAGACTAACACTAGGAAAGGAAGGAAAATATCATTAAGTGGACAACAATACAGAATTTAACATAGTGATGGTGGGGGTGGGGTCGGTCCTGACTTTTCAGAAATTAAGTAGTAGACAAGGGAAGTCTAGAGAAAGTGGAGAAAGTGCAACCTACATCAGAAGGGCTAGAGGTGGGATCACTGGATGTTGGAGGGGATCACCATGTTCAGTATGAGGAGGGTATAGCTTCATGTTCAATGTTAGACTTTATTTTGGGTGGTAGCAACCTTATGAATCCTTTGTTTCTGTAATTTGCACTTAAACTAGATTCAGTTTATCTCTTCTCATAGGAGCCAACTTGTTATTCCCATCAAAATTGTCTTCTCCCAACCTTATCCATCTAATTGAATGAATCTACCCAGGTTCCCAAGCAAGAAACCTGAGAATCATTACTAATTCCTCCCCTCCTTTCTCTTTTATAGCCAATCAATAACCAAGGCATGAAGAATCCATCTCCTAAAAGAACTTTAAATCCATGTACTTCTTACCTTCCCATTGCCACCATGCTAATCTATGCCCTATCATCTCTTAACAGGATTTCTGTAACTATTTCTTCACATTCCTTCCAGTTCTCTATAAAACATGCTCCATATAATACTTTTTTCCCACACAGCAGCCAAAGAAATTTTTGAAATATGCTAATCTAATCATGTAGCCTCCCTTCTTAAAGCCCTTTAATTGTTTCCCATTTTCTTTGTTATGTTTTCCAACATCCTAACTGCATGTTCTCTGACTACCTCTTTTCATTGATCTGATGCTCTCTGCTTCAGCCACCTAGAACTCATTCAGTTCCTCAGTGCACCAAAGTCCATATAGTTCTAGACCCTAAATTTCCCTGTGTGTTTTGTATCACTCTGGGACATTTTCTCCTTCTGTATGCAATCTCTTCACCCAGCTGACTTATACTCACTCTCTGGCCTCAACTTAAATGCCACATCCATAGGGAAAGTTTTACTCTGATACCTCAAGTTGGGTAAGAACTTCCTTTGATATTCTTATAACACCCTGTCTATAGAATCCATTACAGCTTAACTGTGTTTGTTATTTGTGTATTAATTAGTTTAATACTAATAGTAATAATGGTCCTGGTAGACTCTAAAATCCATGAAGGCCAGGGAACGTAGGATTCTCCAGTATATACAACATTGCTTGGGACTTGGTAGTCACTCCTTATTAAATGAGTAAATCAATGAATGTTTGGCTAATGAAGTTTTTTGTGATCTTGAAATTATTTGGCATGACAAAAATCACTTTGACAAGAGGTCAAGTTCAATATTTTTCACATATTAAAAAACCCTTCTGTTATTCTTTCATGGTAGACTTCATTACTTTGATTTTGGTAACATTTATACAGCATAAAATTTTCCATTTTATCTTCTTTCAAGTATACAATCCTGTGGCATCAATGACATTCACAGTGTTTTGCTACCATTGCCAACATCTATTACCAAAACTTTTTCAACACCCCAAATGGAAACTCTGTTCCCATTAAGCAATAACTCCCCATTCCTTCTGCATCCCCACCCCCACTCCCATCCCTGGTAACCTGTAATCTACTCTCTGTCTCTATGAACTGCATATTCTAGGTATTTCATATAAGTGAAATCATTATTTGCCTGTTTGTGTCTGGCTTATCTCCATGCTGAGCTCTTTAGTTTGCCAGATCTACTATGACAAACACCAGCAAATTTTGGCTTAAATAACAGGAATATATTGTTTCATAGTTTTGGAGGCTACAAGGCTAATATCAAGGTATCAACAGGCCATACTTTCTCTCAGAGTCTGTAGCATTCTGGTGGTGACTTGCTGCAATTTTTGAGGTAACTTTATTTGCAATGCCGCCTCTGTCACATGGTGATCTGTCTCATTTTCTGGATTCTACTGACTTCTGGCTTCTACTGGCTTCTGTCTTCTACTGATTGACTGCATCTGAATTTCCTTTGATTATAATGACTCCAGTCATATGGGTTAAGGTCCACCCTGATTCAATTTGGTCTCATCCAAATAGGCTCTTTGAAAATCCTATTCACAAATGAGTTCATACCCACAGGACCAGGGAGTTAGAACTTGAACATGTCTTTGTGATCCACAATCAGCCCTTTGAATTCCCAAAATACATATTCTTCCCACATGCAAAATACATTCACCTCATCCCAATATCCCCAAAACTTTAAGCCATTTCAGTAACAACTTTAAGTCCAAAGTCTCACTAAAATCAGTTACAGGTGTTGTTCTGGTTTGCTAAGGCTGCCATTATGCAAAATATCAGAAATGGATTGGCTTTTATAAAGGGAGTCTATTTGGCTACAAATTTACAGTTCTATGGCTATAAAAGTGTCCAAACTACGGCATCAACAAGAGGATACCTTCACTGAAGAAAGGCCAGTGGCATCTGGTACACCTCTGTCTGCTGGGAAGACACGTGGCTGGCGTCTGCCAGCCCTTTGCTCCTGGGTTCCGGTTTCAAAATGCTTTCTCCAAAATGTCTCTGGGTTTGTCTCTCTTGACTTCTCTGGATGAAATTCTGGGCTAGCATCTCCAAATGTCTCCAAGCATCTGCTTCCAACAGCAAAATGTCTCTCTCAGCTTCTCTTGGGGGTGTTTTTTTTTTTTTTTTCCTCTCTGCTCTGTGTGAGTTCTCTTTAAAGGATTCCAGTGGTCTAATTAAGGCCCACCCTGAATTACATCATTTGCTCTGGGTGATAGATGTTGGCAAAACTGTGAGACAATATATTCCACATCTCCATGGAAATAATTTAATCAAATGTTTCCACCCTAATCAAGACTAATACCTCTGCCCCCACAAGATTGAATTAAAGAACATGGCTTTTTCTGAGGGACATAATGCATCCAAACCAGCACAGGTGCGGTCTGTCATGGGACAAAATTGCTGCCTACAAAATACATTGGTGGGACAGGCATAGGATAGACAACTTCTTAACAAAATATATTTTCATGTCCTAAACAGCTTCTTGAGTGTTTGTGTGTTCATCAATACATATGTGAGTGCTAATGGTGGTTTTGCTGGATTGTCCCAGTGTTCTCCTTGGATATGAAGAGACTTTAGAACTGAAAGTCTCAGACAGCATCTCTTCAAATTCCTTCACTTTCCGTAGATTAATTTACATGCCCAAAGCCACAAAGGACAGTGAGTTACAGGCAGGAGTCTCCACTCCTAACCCAGTGACTTTTTATATGGCAGCATCCTGACCTTCTTTGTACTGCTGAACAGAATAGCTATATCCAAATGTTGCAGATGCATGGGATACTAATCCTCTGAGAAAAAGCCATGCCAACTGATGACAGCTGTAGGAACCATGGCACAGTGTTAAATATTTTAGCAAGTTGCCCTATTAAAATTGAAAAGAAAAAAAGTGGGCTTGAAATCCAGGACAATCTGGACACATATTCTGGCTTGGATGCATTCCTTTCTGTATTCTTTCCCTGTTTTTGGAAATCAGGTACAGAGGGCTTTTTCTCTTTCTCCTTAGTTCATAGCACATTCATCTAGTCAAGGCCCCTCTTTGAGTTTATTTTATTTCACTTTGGTTTTTCTCCTTCATTTGTGATCCCCCCTCCTCTACATAAAATTCCTCTACATGTCACCTTATAGACCTCTGAGAGTATTTCTCTAGAATATATGTCCAAGTGTGGGATAGCTGGGTTAGTACATAGACATGCTTAAAGTCATTCAGTTCTTCCAGAATTATTTTCAGAATCCCTGTATTAGTTTACATTACCACCAACAGTTGTTGAGGGTTCTTGTTCAGATCTTTGTCAGATCTTAATACTATCTACTTTACTCATCTTTAATAACCTGACAGGTTTAATAATGTATCTATATCTATTGTTTTTTTTTTCCAATGAGGTATAATTTACATACCATATAAAGTACTGGGTTTTAAAGTGTAACTCAAAGAGTTTTAAAGAAAGAATAAACCTGTGTGACCACTACCCCAGTCAGAGCATTTCCATCATGGCAGAAATTTCCCTTGAACCCCTCTCTTGTTTGTGTTTATATTTGAGTTTTCATGATTTTTAATGAGTTTCTGTATCTTTTCATTTGTTGCTTCAATATCTCTTTATGGTTTTAATTTCTATTGCAAATAGTATCATATTTTCTATCTTATTTTCCAGTTTATTTTTATTGGTGTAGAGGATTTTTTTTTCTAAGTTGATCTTGCATCTGGAAATGTTAATGAAGTCTTCTATTAGTTTTGATAATGTGTTTATTCTTGCATTTTCTGTGTAAGAGATCAAATCATTGGCTAATAATAAGAGTTTTATCACTTTCTTTCCACATTTTACACCTCTTCTTCCATGTTTTCAATTTTGTTGCATTAACTCAAGACATCTAATGCCATGTTAAACAGCAGCAGTTTGTGAGGTCACCCTTGTTTTGTAATCATACCTGAGAAGGCATCTAAAATTTCTCCACTGACTATGTTGCTTGATGTAGGTTTTGGGGCTTTTAACCATTATTAAGTTATAGATGTTCATTTATATTACCAGCTCTCTGATAGTTTTTATGTCTTAAATGAGTCTTAGAGTTTATCAATTGCCTTTCAGGTGGTAAATCATCTTTGTAACCATAAAATGAACACTACATTATCAAGATGTATTATAATATGCTTAATTCACCATTAAGTTTAGTTAACTTATATTCTTTTTAGGATTTTACATTTATGTTCACAGGTAACTAAAATGGGTGTCTCTCTCTCTCTGTCTCTCTCACTGTCTCTCTCTGTCTCTCTCTTTCTCTCTCTCTCATAATGTTCTTGTCAGGTTTTGGAATCAAGATGTTACCAGCCTCATAAAATTATTTGGAGAATTTCTGTTTCTTTTTTCTTCTTTCTTTATATTATACTAGAGAGTATATCTATTCCTTAAAAATTATTTAAATTCTTCTTTAAAACCATCTGGGTCAGGGTTTGTGGAAGTAGAAGAGGTTTGTTGATTATTGTTTCAATTTCCTTAATGATTATTGTTCCTGCTTAATATTTCCAGTTCTTCTTGCACCAACTTTGGTATTTTATCTGTATTTTTCAGAACTTTTTTCTTTTTATCTATAGTACCACATTTTTATAAATATATAAATATGAATTTTTTTGTAAATATATCAACTTAATAAGATGCATGTTTTTTGTATTTATGCCCCCTTTTCTGTATGCCTCTATTTTCTTCTTATCAGTTCTACACAGAACTAGCTTTGGTTTGGGTAACTTTCTCTATTCTTTTGTTTGATCTCTATTTCATTTATTTTTTTCCCTTAGTATCCTATCCTTCTAACTGCGTTTTTAATTTGGTTTGTCCTTTTTTCTTATTCATTTAAATATAAAAACTTCTTTAAAATAAATGGGAAATAATACAATAGGGTTAAGCAGGAAGTCACAAACTCTACACAATATCTTTATGTAATCAAAAAACTATTTAGTACTTTTGAATTTAGAAGAACTTCTAAAATTTAATATGAAAAAGGAAAACAGTCCACTTAGAACATGGACATCGGTTGTGAATAAGTGTAAAAGAGCACTTATGAATGTTATGTATTTGAAACAACAGAAATTCATAGAAATATTATGTTTCTGTACCATTTTATGTGGAAGTTTGTTAATAGAGTCATCAGTAAAACAAGTGACACAAATGGCTACTGCTAACAGAGTCCTCATGATTTCTCATTAGCCAGGGGAGTCAAAGTAAATCAAAGTTGGAAAAGGAACATGGTAAAGGACATTTTTCTTCTTCTCCTTGGGCCTCTGAGTGGGTCACTTTGAAAGTGTGAAAAAATCATCAGAAGTCTAACAGTTCTTCAAGATGTGCTCAGGATGGAGAAGGACTGAAGGACAGATATGGGGTTGTGAAATGTAGGTCTATGAAGATTGCTCAGAAGCCTTTTATGACCATAGAACAGCAAGTGCAGAGGCTTGTTCCTGGAACACGATGCTAAGAACAGGTGGCGAATAAGCCATGACCAGTGGACACGTAGAGGGATGAATAGGGGTGGGTGCTAAGGGTAGATCAGAGTTTCCAGGAAGGTAGCCATGCCTCCATTGAAGGGTCTATAATTTGTAAATACACAAGAATCTTTCAGATGTCACTTCTTCAGTCTACCTGAAGAAGAGTTGTCACAATTAGACTCTTGGAAGGGGATTTCTCCCAAATAGGTTTAAGTACGTAGGCAATGAACTTTACAGTACTGGAAACACTTGACTTTTTGAAAAATGAAACATTAGTTGTCTTTTTTTTTTTCTTTTTGGTCTTCTTGGTTGTCCCTTTTTCTTAGTACACATGTATGCTCCTGTCAGCATTTCTAAAAAGTTGGTTTTGAGGTTTATAATCAGGTCTCTTGCTGCATATGTGGGGGGTCTTGGGGAAGCTGGTGGGAAAATTGCTTTGGAATATAATGTAGACAGGAGTCCATTCTTTGAGATTCATAATGAACAGGAAAATGATTATAGCTCTAAAATTCTGCAGCAAAGAGACATATGTATTTCAGGATAACTCAGCAATTCACAAACTTATTTTTTCTGCAGGAGAATTTAAGGAATGTTAGCATTCTGTTGCACATTTTGAGGAAGATCGCTCTAGATTTTAATCCATGTTCTGGAGACACTATAAAGGCTCAGAAAGTGTTAATCACATTTTAGAAATCTGTATTTAGATTGTTAGAGCCCACAGTAATCTCATTTGCTCTGGGCTTCAATTGAGAATATGGGTGGGTGGACAAGGGATTGGTGTTGTGATAACTCAGTGGACCATTGGAAGCCTTTGGAATGTGGGAAAGATTGGAATGGATTAGCCCAGTTTTGGTGATGCTAAAGGAGCAGCATTAGTTTTAGAGAAAGAAAATTTCAACTGCCCTTTCTGAAGAAGTGGCTTGTAATCCAGTCAGGCACCTGATCGGGCATGGGACTGGTTTGGATAAGGTTAATAGAGGGATACTATTAACATTGTTACTTTCTTTGTCAGAGTAATGGATTGAATTGTTAACAAGATGACCTTTATTGTGGTAAATATTAGCAAAACGGTTCCATTTTATTTTAATGATATTATATATCATTATTGGATGTGCAGATAACAACATAGAGAATTTGACTGAACAACATAAATTAAATTCAAGACAGACAATGGAATGAAAGGTGATTTCTTGACCTAATGTAGAGTGTGACCATGCAGTAAATACAGAAGACATGCCCTGATTCATTGCACTAGTGTTTGGAATCAACATCAAAGTAATATTCCTGTAGATTCGAAGACATATCTCATTGGTCACAGGTGCAAATTCAATAAGGAGGTAAGAATCACTTTACTGAAGATGTATACATTTTATAATAATTTGCTGATATTCTCCCCTCCTAGAGGACAGGTTTAAGCCTGGCTGACACCAGTGTAAATTGTTAGGAGAAAGAACTCATAACAGTGAAGGGTTAGTGTCATGTTCCAAATTCTATTGTGCAAAGCTCTTCCATACCCTCTGCCCACACCCTCTGAAGGGTACTTGTTGGTAAAAGTAAAGGCCATGGGTCTTGTTGGGCCATGCTTTATGAGCAAGATACCTCTGTAATTGCACAGGGGCCTGATCTTAGAAGTGCCCTATACTTGGTTTAATCATCTTCAGTTAACATTTTGAAATTCTTAATAATGTTTGAACAAGGGGTCCTGCATTTTCATTTTGCTCTGGACCCTGCAAATTATGTAGCTAGTCATGTCCTTGGTGTGATAAATGCATATTCCTGGGTGCTGCAGGTGGGGTGGGGGTGAAGGGGTGGGATTTAGAAGGTCTTAAGTCTCCTTCCTTTGAGCTTTCTGTGTACATACCCTTTATTGAATATCAGACTTTGGGGATTCTCATATTCCCATGAATCTGAGATGATAAGAGAAGCCAAGAACCCTTCCCTTTTATAGGAAAATCCGGTAGGAAAAGAAAAGAGGTTCAGGAGGAGGGGTAGGACAGACTAGGCTTACAATTTATTGGAAAATGAGAAGTGACATTTTATGGAGATGATAAGTTGAGATTTTTGTAATCCTCCTTGGCCAGCCAAGTCCCTGAGCATACATAAGAAGACAGTGAAATAAGCCTAATTTTAATATTACTGAGTCTTTAGAACCAAAATCCAATTCAGATCTCTACCAGTATGGAATAGCACAAGTGGAAAACTCTGTTTAATGACTCCCCTCCCCAACATTCAGCTGTTGTCTCAAAGTACACCACTCTGAAGGACCTAAACACATTCCTCAGCATCTAGGGAAAAGTTATCCTACAGTTTTACTTACAACTCTCTCAAAAAATGTGACCTCAACAGTATTTTGCATTCTGACCAATGAGATTCTCACTCTTTGGAGGGAGAATAATTAGGCACCTTGGGGGAAGAAAGGGAGAATATTCTTGAATTTTACCCCTGAAGGCCAGAAGCATCCTCTTCAAATATATGTAATTTTTAAAAGCACCAGTTGTTACCAATAATAAAAGTTTTATGGGTGACACATTTCCTTTCTCTCTCCACTCTAATAGCTGCAGTCCAGAAGTTGGAGCAAGTTTTCCCCAAGGGCTAAAACTGTTAGGATCATGAAACAAGAATGTTCACTGTGAAATGCGGTGAACTCAAGCAATTTACAACCTTCATTCTCCGTTTCCATAAATGGCACTTCATTGCTCCTCCATAGGCTAGGGGGAAGTGGGTTTATTGCATTCATTTTAAGAAATATTCCTCCACCTCTTTTGTGGGGCTCCCTATAACTTCAGTTATATTTCATCTTCTTAGAAGTTTACTAAATGTAGCTTCAAGCAGCTCACTCTGGTAGGTGTGCTTGGGCCATTATCATCCATTTTTCAATAAAGCTGTGGGCAAAAGTGTCATTGATTCTTTTTCACTAGGGGAGAATATTAGCTTTTTATCCTCATCATATTATCTCTCTGCTTGACTGATAAAACTGTCATGCTAAAGGAAAGGTCAGGAATTATCGAGTGGGTGTTCATTTAATTCATTTCTCACTTCCCTCTTCCAACAAATATATTGGGATTGCAACAGAAAATTTGTGTTTATGCGATGAAAATAGAAGAGATAGATAAATGGATGAAGTCTTTGTGGATTAATGACTTCATTTAGCTGCCTAGAAATTTTGTGAGCTTTTTAAAGTATCTTCATTTATAACTTACAGTTTCCCCTTATTTCATTTTTTTATCTTGATAGGAAGAACTCTCAAATAATATTCATCTGAATAATAAGGCTTCTTTCATGGGTTAAAAATTCTTGGCTTTGGTAGGGGAGGGAGAATGGGAGAGGACAGATGGTTGGCAAGGCAGGAAAAAGATGATACCACTCTTATTATTCAACGTATTCAATGAAGTCATAATTGGTGTGTTACTTCTAATTATATTTTATTTTCCAGGTCACATTGATTAATGCTGTGATGAGGGACTACTGATGAGAAAGATCAAAACAAAAGATTTGTTAGACCACGGGTGGGTAATTCAGAGGAAACCAAACAATAAACATGGGTAATAAAACTAATGGGCCAGCTCCAGGTGCCTTTTCACTTCCCACTCCACTTTTGGGGATTTTATATTACCCAATGTCATTCAGATGGTCTGTGAGATGGGTAGTTTAGGATTTTTTTCTGCACTCTGTTTCTACTCCCTAAGTCTAGAACAGCAATCTCACCAAACTCCTGGGAGAAAGCTTGATTTTAGTCAGTGAGATATAGTTTGAATCCCAGATTTTCCATCTAATAGTTATATGTCATTAGGGATAATAATTAACTTCTCTGCATCTCACTTTTCTAATGAAGAAAGGGGTGGGGGTGGAGATGATTATACTATAAAGTTTCACTTTGTCTTAGAAGCCAGAAATTTAGGAGTCATCCTTGACTCCACTCTGTCACACATCCCTCACACCCAGCTGGTCAGTGTTTCTCAATTGTATCCCTAAATATCTTTTGAGTCTGTGACCTGCACATTTTTTTATACTATTACCTTAGATCAGTCCCTTACCATGTCTTTCATAGATGATTAAAATGAACTTCTAATTGGTTTCCTTTCCTCTAGTCTGACACCCCTTTCCAATTCATTTCTCATCCATTCAAGATCTCAGTTGCATATCTGTTTCAATTCCCG
Organism: Choloepus didactylus; assembly: GCF_015220235.1. NCBI lineage: Eukaryota > Metazoa > Chordata > Mammalia > Pilosa > Megalonychidae > Choloepus > Choloepus didactylus. The sequence continues at coordinate 187,237,352 of NC_051307.1, forward strand.
GTCCCCTAGTTTAACTGTAAAACGACTCCTCCTTAATGCCAGTCAAGTATAAATGGCTTTCATGATATGTAAACTTTTTCGCAATCTGGTTATTGCCCACAACTTTAATTTTTCCTGTATTTCTCTCTGGCAATTAAACTTATTAAGCCAACTATTTCATTCCTTTAAATGCTTGTTCCTAGGGCTCTATATGACATTCTTTACTCCGCTGGGTAATACCTATTCATCTTTAGGAACTCAAATATACCCTCTTATTAACCCTCCCCACTTCTTTTGAGTCATCTTTATGATTTTAACATACCACTATTTTATTTATCACACTACATTGAATTTGATTTCTATGTGCCCTGCTCGAGAGTATGTCACACTAGATGGCAGAGACTGTTCCATATAGTCTTTGTACTCTGTGTCTAGCACATGCCTGGCTTAGGGAATGACTGAATGAATTAATGAAGTCACAAGCATTTGGTGGGACCACTTACATAAATCTTCAGGATCACTGTCCTTATTGGGTGCCCAATAAATGTTGTTCCCTTCTTCCTTCCCTTTTCTCCTTTCTTCAAGTCAATATTGTAGTTTAAAAAGTACAAAATGTAGTAGAAAAGCCTGAAAAACACCCTTGAGAAAGGCTTGCTTCAAGGAAACTGAGTAAAAGATAATTTCTGTGTTAAGCAATAGCAGACCAGGACCAGGGAAGCCACCCAAGGTAAATTGAATGACACTAAGGAGATTTATTTAGATTAACTTTTCACTGGCATGAATCTTGTTAGGAAAAATTCCTTCTCCCAGCCTCCATCCCCTGCATCTTACCAACCTGTGGAAGTGTACTGAAAGTGCCCTTCTGTAAGCTGCTTTCCCTTTCTGGGTTAATTTTCTCCCTTTTTTCAGCCAGCTGCCTCCAATTTGAAATATGAATTAAAGCTCCCTTCCTCTGGGAAGTCCCCCTATCTTTGTTTCCTCAGGCTTCTTTAACAAAGTAACAAGCTTGGTGGCTTAAAACAACAGAAATGTATTGTCTCACCGTTCTGGAAGCTAGAAGTCCAAAATCAAAGTGTCATCAGGCTCATGTTCCATCTGAAAACTTAAGGTAGAATCCTTCCTTGCTTCTTCGAGCTTCTGGTGTTTTCCAGCAATCCTTGAATTCCTTGGCCTTTGATGCATCATTCCAATGTCTACTTCCTCCATCTTCACATGGCCTTCTGCTCTCTGTCTGTCTGTCTCTATGTCGAAATTTCCTCTTCTTGTAAGCACACAAGTCATGTTGGATTAAGGGTCAACCTTGCTCCATTATGATCTCATTTAACTTAATTCCCTCTGCAGTGACCCTATTTCCATATAAAGTCACATTCTGAGGTACTGGGGTTTAGGACTTCAACATATCTTTTTAGGGAGCACAATTTAAGCTCTAGCAGCCCCTAACATACCCAAGCTGGGTTAGTTAGCTCTTCTCTGTGCTCTCATGACCACTGTGCTTTTTACTTCCCACACTGTCTTGTAACTAGGTTTCTATATTCTTCTTACCCATTTGACTGTGAGCTCCCTGAAGTCACGGTCAGTGGTTCGTTGATCCGTATGCTCCAGTGCCCTGCACAATGTAGGCATTCAATATACATCTGAATGAATGAATGAACCAATGAATACATAATTGAAGGAGGACTTTGCTCATTAGGTTATTGGAGGCAAAAGCTCTAAATGCCAGGAATGCTCAGCCTCACCCCTTCTCATCCAAGAGAAGTAGAAGATGTAAAAAGATCAGCCTGGAAGGGCTCAGAAATATAAGTCCACACTGAGTAATCTTGATACCCACACAAACATTTGCTTTGCTCTTCTCTTTTTGGCCTCTTATTAAAAACCTGCAGAAATTATGGGAAAGTTAAACAGCTCTTGACCGGCACGTAACTTTTCGCTCTTTTAAATCTGTAAGTTCTGATTATTTGTTGCCCTCCTATGGGTCAGAGTTCACCTCTCTGCTATCCACTGATCCCCCAGCACCCCCCTAATCTCGCCTTTCCGCTTACATTTTTAGAATGCCATAACACTTAGGAAAGCTTTTCTGATTAAAAGGTTTAAAATGAGTCAAGATGGCAGGTTAAAAATAACTGAAATGCCCTTGCTGTCCCAGTTATTAACTGATGGTCTGGCAGTTAAAACCTCCAGGCAGTGCCTCAGGCAGACTGAGTCCAGCACCTCATCATTATCCTCCCAGAAATTCTTGGGTTGGCTGAATCTGCAGCCATTAGCTAGAATGGAAAGGTTTTGACCTGTCATTTAAACAAGAAAAGTCGACCAAGTCAAGTTCTTCATTACAGGGACAATTTTCAATGCTGCCAGAAATCATGGCCTCTTTAATTTGTAAAAGAATAATAGGGGAGCATCTTAGCGCTTCCCTGACTGTCTGCCCTCTATTTGTGCCACTTTCAGTCTGGATTAGGTGCCCTTCCTGTGTATTCTGAAAACACATCTGTGTCCTCTGTTTCATACCTCTCATTGCTGTGGGAGGTGCCACAGAATGGTGGCTAGGAAGGCAGCCTCTGGAGTCAGATTGCCTATGACTGGAAGCCAACACTGCCACTCACTAGCTGTAGAATCACTCTGTGCTTCAGTGTACTTTGTAAAGTGGAGATGCATGTAGTCCCTAGTTCATGGGATTATTGTGCAAAAATTAGAGGAGATGATATATGTATAGTTCCTTCCAGTGTGCCTAGGATGTTGTTATTACTGTTATTTTCTTATATTTATTGTCATTATCACCTTGTCCTCCATTTGCGTGCCTGCCTTTCCTACTGGTCTATGTATATCCTGAGCAGAGAGACTTTTTCTTTCAACTCTGAATTTCTGAGAGAGAATTCAGGCTTTGGTCTTGGTAGAAACACAATGAAGGAATGTTTAAGGACCTAATTCAACACCTTCATTTTAGAGAGAATCAAACCGAGGCCACAGATCAGACATGGTTGCTATCCTGGTTCCTAGTGCTGCATGTTTTTCTAGGTATCACAGGACTACTTTTTGCAGGGAAAATAGAGGGGTGAAGTTAGCTTCCCCCTCTGGGAATTTGGCCAGCAGTGGTATTTGAGAAAAGAGGACCTGAAAGTCAAACCTATGGAAGCATGTTATCTAACTCCATTATGGTGTCAAATTTTCCAAAGATTCCTGAGGTTTGAAATTAAAATCCCTCTAATTAATAATGTCTTTTGGAGATTTATAGTTATATAGATATATTTATACACATATATGATAACATAGGAAGTCAAATATCAGAGTAATTAATTGACTAACATTAGAAAATGAATGAAGAATTGGCTGCACTAACATGTCTCAATATCTGATTTCTAATTCAGGGATCATATCACCAAGAGTACATGCTATCAATTATTGGATATCTACTATGTGTCAAGTACTGTGCTAAATGATTTATATTTGTGATTTTATTTATCCCTTATAAACATTCCTATTTTAGAGATTGTAAACCTAAAACTCACAGACTATATATTTCCAAGGTTGTATAAATAGAAGGCCACGGAGACTAGCACTTTGGCTGATTAGCGGATCACTCACTGTCACATCCAATAAAGTCAATATGGTGTAACCATCTCTGCAGCCCTGCATAGAGGATCTGGACTTCTATGAGCCAGAAGAAATAATTTGGAAATAATCATAATAATCAAATGCAACCATATGAAATTCAGTGATCTTGTTAGTTTGCTCATTTTTCAAATGGACTTTTGGACTTTTGCTTCTGGCCAAGATGGAGTAACAGGGACTCCCATTGCTATCCCACCTGAAACAATCAAAAATAAAAAAATAGATATATATTTTCAAGACACTGAATATTAGGCAGTGAAAGACAGTGATTTCTGAGAGACAGGGTTGAATATATTAACAAACTAGGAAGAAAAGAGACTTCCTGAACCTGGTAAAGGGTTTTTATGGAAAAATGTACAGCAAACATAATATTTAATGGTGAAAGAGTGAATTGTTTGCCCCTGAGATCAGTTATAACACAAGGGTGACTTCTCTTGACACTTACATTCAACATTGTACAGGAAGTTTTAGCAAGAGCAATAGGACAAGAAAAGGTAATAAAAGACATTCAAATGGGAGAATAAGAGCAAAACTGTTTTTATTTGTCTGTGACATGATCTCTATTTAGAAAATCCAATGACAGCTTCAGAATAGCTACTAGAACTGATAAGTAAGTTTGGTAAGATTGTAAAATTCAAGATAAATATAAAAATTCAATTGAATTTCTGTGTACTAGCAATGAGTCATCAAAAGTTGAAATAAAAATACCATTTATAAGAGTATCAAAATATGAAATACTTAAGGATAAGTGACAAAAGATGTGACATATTTGTACACTGGAAACTACAAAACATTACTGAAAGAAATTATAGAAGACCTAAAAAAAGTGGAGATCTATCCCATGCTCATGGGATTGAAAACACATATGATTAAGGTCAGTTCTCCCTAAATTGATCTTAGATTCAACACAATCCAGTAAAAATCCCAGAAGCCTCTTTCCTTTGTTTTGTAGACATTGACTAATCAATTATAAAGCTCATATGGAAAGAAAATGACTTACTGTAGATGAAACAACTTGGAAAATGAAATACAGAATTGGAGGACTAACACTACCAGATTTCAAGATTATATTAAAGCTATAGAATCAAGACAGATTGGAATGACCATCAAAGAGGACAAATGAATCAATGGAGAAGTATAGAGAGTCCAAAAATACATCCACTAATATGTGGACAGCAGATTTTAGGCAAAGATGCAAAGAAAATTTAGTGGATAATGGATAGTTGTCTTTTCAACAAATAGTGCTGAAATAATTGGATATCCATATGCAAAAAAATGATTTTTTTCTACCCATACTTTGCAACTTATAAAAAAATTAACTCAAAATGAATCATAAACCAAAATAGTAAAACTAGAAATATAAAACTTTGAGAAGAAAATATAAGAGAAAATTTGGGAAACCTTGACTTAGGCAAATGTTTGTTAGCTACAACACCAAAAACAGTATCCACAAAAGAAAATCTTTACCAATTTATCAGTTAGAATTCATCAACATTAAAAACTTACACTGTTTGTAAAATACTGTTATGAGAATAAAAAGAAAAGTCACAGGCATGGAGAAAATGTTTGCAATGCATAAATTTCATAAAGGGCTTGTATTCAGATTTCATAAAGAAATCTCAGAAGTCAATAGTTTGAAATCAACCCTTAAAAAGGGGGCAAAAGATTTGAATAGACATTTCTCCCAAGAAATAAATGCATAGCAGATAATATGAAAAGATGCTCAACATACTTAGTCATATAGTAGATAACAAACTAAAATCACAGTTAGATCCCACTTCACAGCTGTTAGAATGATCAAAATACAAAGAGGTTGACCATACCAAGTGTTGGTGAGGATGTGGAGGAACTGGCACTCTCATACACTGCTGGAGGGAATGTGAAATGGTCCAACCACTTTGGAAAACAGTTTAGTGGTTTCTTAAAATGTTAAACACACACCTTCCATATAACCCAGCAACCTCAGTCTTATGTATTTACACAAGAGAAATGAAAAAGAGAAATGAAAGAATATGCCATGAAAACAACATGTATAGGAATGTCCATAGCAGCTTTATTTGTCCATAGCAAAAGCCCCAATGTCCATTAACAGGGGAATGGATAAACTGTGGTATATCCGTTCAATAGAATATAACGCAACAACAAAAAAATGAACTATTGATACACACAATAGCATGGGTGAATCTGAAAATAATTATTCTGAGTAAAAGAAACCAGACAAAAAAAGAGTACATATTGTATGACTCCATATTGAACTCTAGAAAATGCAAACAACTCTACTGTGGCAGAAACGAAATCAATGACTGCTTGGCAGATGAGGGGTGGGCCATAGAGGGGTGTGAGTAGAAATTACAATGGGGCACAAGGAAACTTATAGGGGTTATAAATATGTTCTCTGTTACGATTGTATTAAACATTTTATGGTTGTATACATATACCAAAATTTATCAAATCATATACTTTAAATATGTTCAGTTTATTGTATATCAATTGTATCTTAATAAAGCTGTTTTAAAAAAACATTTCCTGTATAAATACTTGTTAAATTATACTTTGAAAGGTATCACCTTTTTGCGAATATGTTATATTTCACAATAAACAAATAAGTGAATCTGTGGAACTGTAACCCATAACATTCTTTGAAACTTGCTGTCTAACTACTTGTTAAATTGCACTGGGAAAGTTATCACTTCTTTGTAAATATGTTATATTCCAAAATAAAAAATTAACAACTTCAAAAAAAAAAAGCATTTGATTCTTGGCCATATGTCTGTGGAGACAGTCCTGAGCAAGACTCAAAAACAAACTTGCTGCATCCGGGCTATTCAGGCACGGGAGTTTTGGGTAGAGGTTTCATATGGTGATAAAGAGCTAGGATACTAGGTCCGATAAAGAGCTAGGATACTAGGTCCTTCCGCCCTAATTGCATGACTTAGTTTGGTTGCTTTTTCCTCCCTTATTTGTGACTTTTTACCTGGTAGTTGGAGTGTTTCTGGTTGTTGGCTCAAGGACATGTCTAAGTGGCTGACTTCACAGCCTGATAGCTTTCTAAGGCCTGCAGGTGAACCAAGAAGCAGTGAGATTGGGGGATTCTGTCCAAACATTCACTGCTCTTGGTCCTGGAGCTCCTTGGTTCTCTTAAGGAGTGAGATACAAATTTGACTGCACATCAGGGGATGGGCCTTTGAGGGAGTCTGTGACTCCTAAGTCCTCGTGCACAACACAGTTGCCCTCTGGCAGTCTTGTGACCTGACTTTAAAAGCCCAGAAACATTCATTCTACAGCCACTAAAGCTAGAGAAACATAGCCTTGTTTTCTCACATAATCCACCCCCAGAAGAAAAGCAGACTTTCACTTGATCTCCAACATTTTCCATCTCTGAGATATGCCACCTCTTAAACTTTTCAGTGGTGTTGAGGCTTGAGGAGGTCCAGTGAAGACACCAGTGTTTCATGCCTGAGAACAGAGTTAATTGAGAAAGGGGAGTCGGTGAGCTAGAGATCAGAAATGACATATTTTATCGGGTCTAGAAAGGATATGATTTAGTTCTAGTGAGATGGTTTTAATTAAGATGGAGCTAAGCACCTTAAGATATAACTGCACCTTAGGGTAACCTAAAAATCACTGAGGTCTTTATGCATTTATGTTAGAACCCCCATCATAGTGATGTGATACAATGACAAGTAACAAATTCTACTTCCAGCAGCCTTTACTTCAGTGTTCTTGGGAACGCAGAAGTGGGAGTTCAGAGCACATCTTACGGGAAATCTCTGCATGCTTTTCTTGTCCATTGTTTCCCAGAGTTCTGCAATTTAAAACAGCTATTCAACTCTTTTCATGGACTCTCTGTCCTCCTCTTTCTCTCCCTCTTGCCCCTGCTCCTGTCCATCTCTTTTTGTCACCTTTATCCCATTATCTCAGAGAGTTCCATGCCCCTTCTTTGCTTACCAACTGTATAGCTCTACCAGCTACCCTATTCTTTTGTACCTAGGAGAATAGAAAGGGTGAAATCTGCAAATACTTAGCATCCAATATTTCCCGTCCAATTTCTGGACAGTGATGAATGTTCCTATCTCAGAGAGCCTCTCCTGGCCATTTTCAAAGTGTGCAAATTCCCCACCCCTGATATGCACTCTTCCCACTCCTCAATTTGATTTTCTTCTTAGTGCTTACACTGTCTAATTTACTTAATAAAATGCATACCATCTTTCTCTCCAACTAGAAATGTAATCTTCAAGAAGGCAGGGATTTTTGTCTGTTTGGTCCGTTGCTGGACTGCCAAAGCCTAGAACTGAACTTAGCTTAGTAAGTACTCAATAAATATTTGTGGAATGAATCAACGCAATTCTTGCAAGGAGGCATCCTCTTTGGTCATTTTGACTTTCAAAGCGAGTCACTCTGGATGTCAGTTACCCTTATGATTCTCTAGGTGGAACTATACCCTCTGCTTTCTCCAGCCATCTTTTGACTTCTCCTTGCTTATGAGTGCAATGAGCAACAGCAGGAAGACAGTCTCAATTATTTTGAGATCTGACATCACTGTCCCAATAAAACATGATCAACCTCATTTTGGAGGTTGTACATCCTGCAAGGGAAAATGAGCACAGACTCACTGGGATCCTTGGCTCTATGCATACCTGAAGCTTTAGCATCAAGAATCAGAACTGAGAAGTAAGGCTGAATGTTCTTTGAGAGATATTGATCTGGGTTTGAAATTAGACCCTGCCACTTGCATGCTATATATCCTTTGACCAAATCTCTAACCTTTTTGAGCTTCAGTTTTTTCATCTGTAAAACAGATGTACCAATTATATTTCACAGAGGTGTCATGAAAGGTAAATGAGATAATGTATGTAAGTACCAGCCCAGGACAGGGCATATGGTAGGGATTCAATTGGTTGTCCAAATGCACAAATAAATGTGAAAGAAGAAAGAGACTTATATATTACCTAAGTGGGAGTTACAGAAAGGAGGGAAATTTGGACACAATATAAAAAGTAATGTTGGGACAATTAGAAGTTTGCAAAAATGAAACTGGCTCTCTTTTAATGTGTGAGGGGCCTCTGTAGAGAAGCTGGATGAATATGTATCTGGGAAAGTAAGGAGGCAAGACCTGTAGTGGATATTGGCGACACTCCTTGTGCTAGTTCAGGTCTTCTGAGAAATAGATGCCATGATGGGATTAAACATACAAGAAATGTATTAGGGAAACGCCTGTGAAATGCATGTCTGATCTTGAGTTAAGGAAAGAGGGAAGGAAGGAAGGGAGGGAGGGACGGAGGACGAAAGTGTCTTAGACAACGTTGCTGTTCTAAGGCAAGTTCAGTAAGGCTGTAGAAGTGCCGTTGAGCTAAAGCTGTTGTCAGAGGAGTCCTAAATCTCCCAGGAAAGGGCCTGCATTAGCATCCCTGCTATGCTCAGTCACTGGCTGGGAGCAACCATGGGAAGGATGGCTTTGGTGCAAATATAGTGATGGATTTCAGACAGCAGCTGCTGAGAGGAGCCTTCCCATGGCTGCCAAACACAGCATTTTCATTCCTGCCTTCAATCCTCATAATCTCATGATGCTAAAGAAAGGTCAAACAATGTCAATATCTGATAGTCACACTTCGTGAATTTCTTCTGGAAGAATTTTAAATTTCCTGAACTGTTTTCTGCCATACTGATTGATCATAGATTCTGGCTTGTGGAATTAAAAAGGAAAAGGAGGAGCCCAATTGAAATTCCACAGGAACAGAATGCATTCCACAGAACCTTGTGGAAAGACTTTGTGAAATAGAGTATAACTCATCCACCCTTGCAAATGGCCTACCTCAGAGGCAGTCCAGAAAGGAGGAAAAAGCAGACCCGGTGTTCTGATACCCGAGTCTCTCTCCTGCTGTGGCCTTAGGCAACTGGGAGCCCATCCCTAGGCCTGTATCTTTGAGGAGAGGACCTGGATTCAATGATCAGTATTCTCAGAGGGCTTGGCTAACCTCAATAATCCATGCTACCAAGGCTATTAACCTCTAATTGGAATTGTTGTTTTGGATTTCACTGCACTTTGGCACTGGTCAATTCCAGAGGTAGGAGAAGAGAATCCTAATTTTTCATTTGGTGTGCACTGGCAAAAACTAGATTGAGATTGAGAGATTGCTTCCTCTCAAGTCAGGACCTTGGTTAAGTTAATGTATAAAATAAACGGATCATCTCCTATTTCCCTTACACTGTCCTTGGCACTGACAAAACAGAAATGAGTAAGACATTACTGTGCACTCAGGGCACTTAAAACATTGCTACATAGAAGGTCTTCTATTGTCATTTGTGCCACCTACTCTTAGTCTTTAAGGGATTGCCTTCTCCATACCAACCAGGGTCCTCACACTCTCTCCAGGTCCTTGTCTGCACTTCAGGGATGAGCATGGCCTTGGCATCATGGGATTGAGAGAGCCTTCTTGGACCAAAATGTGGAAGAGAAATGAAACAAAATGAAGTTTCAGTGGCTGAGAGATTTCAAATAGAGTCAAGAGGTCATTCTGGAGGTTATTCTTATGCACTATATAGATAACCCTTTTTATTTTTTATTGTATTGGAATAGCTAGAAGGAAATACCTGAAACTGTTGAACAACCCAATAGCCTTGATTCTTGAAGATGATTTTATAACTATATAGCTTGTACTGTGTGACCAAGTGATTGTGAAAACTTTGTGGCTCCCACTCCCTCCATCCAGTGTATGGACAGATGAATAAAAAAATGAGAACAAAAAGTATATGAATAATAGGAGGGATGAGGGATAGGGGATGTTTGGGCTGTTCTTTTTTACTTTAATTTTTATTCTTATTCTTTTTGTGTGTGTGGTAATGAAAATGTTCAAAAATTGATTGTGGTGATGAATGCATAACTATATAATGGTACTGTGAACAACTGATTGTACACCATGGATGACTGTATGGTATGTGAATATGTCTCAATAAAATTGAATTTAAAAATGCTACTGGATCTGCCTAAAGTACTCCTTCTATTATGATAATGGGTTAAGAGTTTACTAATCTCAATATCTTAAATAATCTCTTAAATAATTACCTTATGCAGTCACAGTGTCTGAGTCAGGAGCCCCAGGAGTTCAGATGCTAACCCCCTTTTAAGGATCTGAGTTTGAAATCTGGAGTATAAGTGGCCTTTCAGCATCTCTTAAATCATGGCTACTTTAGTAATCCCAATGGACAGATCTGACTGTTCCTTCAGATAACAGGAAGAGTCAAATACTTGCTTGTTTGTTTATCCCCCCTGTTGTAGCAATAGTCCAAGTAAAACCTTAAAATGACCCAATTTGGCCATAATCATTTTCCCTGTGTTGCTGAACTTATCTTCTGATTGACTTATCTTTTGGATGATTTCCAGTTCTTGTTTTCCTCAACTGTTTTTGTATCATTTGACATTTTGTGGAGAAATCCCTCTTTCTTAGCACATTCTTTCCTTCCTTATCTACCTTGAGCATCGTTCAGAAATCTTCTTGAGCACCTCTCCTGCACTCATCCCTGAAATATCTGGGACTCATGGGATCCTTCAGTTCTCTTCTCTGTATACTTTGTGGGAACTTCATCAGGCTCCATGGTGCAAAAGACCACTTATATATTGATAACTATAAAATATGAATCTTCACTTGAGCCCTCTCCAATGAGCTCCTTGCCCATATATCCATAATTTATCAAGAATCTCCGACTGGATGTTCTTATTGATTCCTACCAGACAAAGAGCATGAGGAATACACCATACAAAGTTAGATTTATTTAGTTTGCTGCAGCTTGGGAGAATGCACACTGGAGGCACTGTGGGAACCAGTTCTGAATTGTGTGCTGTCAGGAAGCTGGAGCCAGTCAGTGATTATGTATCTTGGTCATTTATCTCTAGGAAGCAAGCTGATAAAAGCAAGGCCAATGTTGCCATTGGTAAAGAAGTATAGTCACTCATGTTATTGGACAAAGAGAATATTTAGCTATTTTTGTTGTTGCAGAGTGACCTTGACTCTGCCTTGCTTTAGATATGATCCCTGAGTGGCTTTGTCTGATATTTGTTTATATGGCATGACAATGGTTTATGCTTGATAGTGAAAAATGGCCCTTTTTCACTCTCTGATTTCATGGGATGCTCAAACTACCTTATCCCAACTTCTTTTCCAATAATTTCATTCATATGGTCATCCCAATGAGCCTCCAGTACTCTCTTTCATTCCCATCCACCCAAACCAACCATCAGTAAGTCATGACTCACATCTCTTCATTCTAACCACTATGGCCTCAGTTTAGGACTGCATACTTCTTTCTTCTTTAATGCAAAAGCATTTTAAATAGTGTGCTTGCATCTCCTGGTTTGTCACTACCACAACACTAATTTATTCTAATGCTGCTAACATAATGAACTTTCTAAATATAAATCTGATTATGTTACTAATTTGTTTAACAGTATTCATTGGTTTTCCCCGGTGCTCAGGAGATAAGCCCAGCCATTCTTGGATTTACTTATGAGAACTTCTTGATCTGGTTCTTGCCATCTGCTGCCCTGTCCATGTCCTCAGGCAGTGACTAGTCCAGAGACCACAGAGATGGCTCTTCTCCCCTGTGCGCACTTGATCCAGCCATGCCCATTGGAATGGGAGCATCTCATTGATTAAATGAAAGTTTTGAAAAAAAGATAGATAAATGGAAAGATGGATAATGGAATTAATACTTGGGAAAAGACTTAGAGTAGGAAGTGTGAAGGGAATAGAAAAGAGAAAAAAATTGAATGAAAATTAGAAGGTCAAAAAGGAAAAGAAAGAAAGAACACATGGGCTTGATAAAATTAGAGTAAGGAAAAAATGCCTACATTTGTGTCTCAGGTGTGCAGGATCTTTGACTGCAACCATCCTATAGTGGGCAGAAAGGCATTTGTTACATTCACACTGTGTTGTGTAGAGGGGTTGGCAGTAGATAGACGTCAGTACCTGATGCAGTGTCTACTACAGGGTCTGGCAGAGGCTTTCTTGGCGAGCAAACTTCTTAAAGTAATGGTACTACCTTATAACTGAGACCACTTGCTATGACCCTGCATTGGTTTCTTTGTAATAACTTACACTGGAAAATTAAAAAGAGGAAAGTGTGTGCTCTACTGGTGGCTGGCTTACAAAAATAGCTCCAAGATGGTTCAAACAGAATGTTGCTCTGTAGGTCACAGTAGGCTCTGAAGAGAGTATAATTTTTTTCTTATCATCTCAAAAATCCTTTTGATCCCTGAAAATAAAGTGAAATATAAAAACAATAAAGTGAAAGCAGTGAGATAGAGTGGGTCACAGTTGCTAAATATGTTTTAATCCTTGTACATTTTGACATTCTATCAGATTCTATAAAACATTGTCAAAATGCACTTCTGAGAAAGAAAACATAATGCCATCCAGATTTGTGAGCCCATGATGTGCTATTGGCTGGAAAAATAATTTCATCCTCCTTAATATGTATTTCTGGTAGTTTTGTATTCACATTTGAAATAACAAGGGTGAGATAGCTAAACGTATAGGATTGGATGCAGTTTCAGTTATCAGCATCAAAAATCCAATTAACATTGTAAACTGAAAAAATTCCTAATTGTTAAAATTCGTACAGTATAATCTTCTCTCACAGAAAAGGATACTTCCTTAGAAATTACCAGTGAGGAAGAATCTATTACTTCTTTAGTGGCTTATTTTATTTATGCTTTAGTTTTTTAAAAATTATTCAGCTGTACATCTTCTTTTACCACAAACAAGGCAAAGTAAAGAAATAAGTGAGGACTTTGAATACCAAGGAAGACAAGGACTTGTTTCTTTTTCAGTGCACATGCACACAAGTACACACATGCTCACACACAGAGGCGCACATGTCATCTTACGCTCTAATTTGTGGAAGGTCAGAATTATTTCTAAACCTCACTTTATTAAATAATGCATATCCTATTCCCTTATCCTGTCACACTGGTAAAGATTTTAAAAATAACCACAACCTGTGTTGATAGAGCAAAGAAAATGGGTACACTTATATAGAGCCAGTGAGAATGTAAAATCTGTATTGTCTTTCTGGATAATAAATTGGTAATATATACCCAAAGTTATTTTTTCCTTTCCCTTCATACCCTAGGAAGATATTAAATATGAAAATTATGCCTTTGAGGGTTTATATTTATTTTAGTGTGAGGAAGATGGAACTTATCTGGCTCCTGTCCTGATGTGGGAGGAAAGTTCAAAGGACACACTTTTGGAAGGAAGAACAAAAGAGGGTAGGAGGTGGTGGAGAGCGGGGAGGGGGAATTTGGCTCTTGGGCACAGGGTGAAAATACCCTGTCACTGGTTCTGTCTTCAGAATTAATCCCTTTGATTATGAATACGGAGCTAATCAAAAGCCTGGAACTCGCAGAATTGGTTCCCAATATTTCCTACCATTTCATGTAGCGGTCTTTATGTATACTGCATATATACAATCAGAGTCTCCTCTATGGCCCAGAACCTGGTTCACAAACCCCTTGGCAGGTGTTTCCTCTCCTTCTCGTAAAAAGTTACACTAAAAAGTACAGCGAATGAGGAAGATAGCTTCTAAGCCTTGCTGTCAAAACTGCTCCTCTGTTTTACAGGGCTGTTCTGTAACTGAATTCAGATTGAATTGCTTCCAGCTCTCTCTCTTAGGGCCACCAGACCCTCACCTTGATGCTTATCTTCAGTATTTTCTCAACAGTATGAAAAGAGGAAACTATTCATGGATTTTCGTGAGGCTGATGAACTTCCTTCTATTCAGCCGGAATCTATTTTAGTAGGAGGGTGAGAAAACAAAAGGATCAGTGAGGCTGTTTGAGGTGTGGCATCCCTCTTCACAGAAAACATTATATCTGAAGACAGATCTATAAATATAGTTAAGTAGTTCCCAGCATTCTTTACTACTCCCTGTATTTATTATGTCATTGCTTTTGTAATTTTTCCCTTAATTTTCACTTATTCTTTTCTTATATTTTGCTCTATTTCTCTCTGCCCCCCACTGCCCTCCTGTCTTTTATTCTTATTCATTTTTATGTTTTTTTTTTTTTTAACATGCTCATTCTATACTATATATAATATTGTTTGGAATTTCTATTCTAGGGCATTTTTAAAAATTGCTTGTATATGATGAACTTGTCCTCAGAGTAATTGTATGGAAGGACCATAACTTATCACATTTCCCTGGGAGTAAAATCAGTGTATCCATAGGCTTTTATTTACAATTCTTACTAAGTTTTACTCTTACTAACTATATAGGAGCTTGCCTATTTCCCCACACTCTTGCCAACACATTTTAAAAAATATTTTTTAATATAATAGTTTGTCAAATAAAGTTGGTTCTGTTGTATACCCAAAAGTACCTAAATAATGGTTAAAACAATATGAAAGTTTATTTCTCTCTCAAATGCAAAAAATTTGGAAATAAACAGTTCACTATATGTTATGAGTACCCAGATCCTGTTGTTCTTTTCCACAGTTCTAACACATGGCTTCCATACTCATGATCCAAAATTATAGTCCAAAAAAGACTGTTGAAGCTCCAGCCACCACTTCTGTACTATAGGTTGGAAGATGAAGGAAAAACAGAAGGCCAGAAAAGAGCCCGTTCTAGCTGACTCAACTCTCTTTTAGGAGCACTTGCAGAAATTTCCTACTAAAGTACTTACATCTCATTGGCCAGGAACACTACATGAATATACTCAGTTGCAAGCAATATTGGGAAATGAAGATTATTTTTTCTGGTGGCAATATTCCAAACTAAAATGCAAGACTGTATTGGTAAAGAGGCAGAAGGGAATAGATATTGGGGTAGGTAGGTGGCAAACCCACCACCATAGCGAATATACTATGTTATTATGGTGTATTACTTGGTGATGCTTTGATTAAGCATCTTTTCATATTTGGTGAACATTTGAAGTTCTTTTGTGTATTGCTCAGGCATGTCTTTGCTGTGTATTCTATTGGAAAGGAACATGAGATATGCTTTTGAAAGGAATTTGATAAGAGATACTTAAACTGGATATGAAAGGTGAAAGCATGGTAGCAGGACTAATGACAAGCATTAAATTAATTTAACTATAGAACAAACATTAAAGTTCTTTTGGGGATATGGTTATAGAAAGTAAATATTAGAAACTCTGACAATGTAAAAGCAAAAATGACAAAAACAAAACCTGGATAGTAAAGGAAGTTGTGAAAAAGGATGTACAAGTTTCTTTATCATTTTTTTAAATAGGCAGCCAATAGATTCTCCCTAATTTGAATACATCTACTATGGGCAAAACAAAGTTATAGAGTAGTTAAGTAGAAGAAGTAATAATGAGAATGTACGGATAGCAACAACAATAATAAACATGAGAAGCTAGAAGGAGGAAAGGAGATGACAGAAGATGTAAAGTTCTTATTTTTTCCGTCTGCCTTAGTGGGGTCTCCATGTATGTTGTGCAAAAATGATACAAATATTTAGGTATGTTTTAAAGAGTAAACTTAACCACTTGAAAAACCACAAGGAGATTATAGGTCTTCTAAAATATAAAAAGGAAATCACACAAACACACATACTTCACATATCCTAAAATATGTATATTCACATAGCAAAATACAGAAAACATTAAAAAGGGAAAAAGTACATAAGAAGATACTAGAGAGACCATTTCTATTAGTTTAACAAAAAAACAATATGGATTTTCATCTATTAAAAGGATTAAAATCTCAGATTGAATGAAAAAAAGCAATGCCTGGTAGGTATTATACGCAAAAACATATCTAAAACAATGTGACTCATAAAGGTTAAATATAAAAAGATGGACAAGTACCTACAATAACATAGCAGCAAAACTTAGTGAAGGATAAAGAGAAATTGATAAAAAGCTAAGAATAGGAGGAGATTTGAACACATCCCTTCGGAAGCTACTTTTGCAATCATTTTGACTATGGTCTTCAAAACTTTACAAAGAGAACAACAATAAAATAAAAATATGGACCAACTTTACTTAGGAAAATCAAGGTAAAACTTTTGAAATTATATATAAGAAAATAGAAGTCAGCGTATTTTTAAAATAAAATGCACCATGATCCAAATGGTGCACGCGAAAGTGAGGTTCACTGTTGGAATAATGCAGCAGATGTGGTAGGTTGTCTCATTCAAGATGTATGCCAGCTTCCTTAAAGTGAGTATATCTATACTAAAGAGGCTGGAAGCTAAAAATCTACATATTACACACTCCTCGTAGAGAAAGAGACAGACATGATTAAAATTTTTGATGCGTGTTTGGCAGATGACCAAAAATTATGAAGGTAGCTTCCTCCACTCTAGATCTCAGCTTAAATGGTGATTTCCTCCAGTTAACCCGAGTGCTGCCAGCTCTGTGATTGCAGGAGCATAGCTAAGGTGATGTAATACTGGAGTCAGCAGTGAATACAGAAATTTCCTGATTCTCCAGCTTCCAGGTATTGCAAAGGTAGCAGCTGCCTTGGTGGATCAGTTCTACATAATTGTTCTGGGATGGCCTGGACGGCCCGTCTAGAACCTAACTCCTGGTTTTGAATAATTCTCTGCTTAAAATCATGATACTGGTTTCTGTTATCTGCACCTATACTCTGATGAAGATGCTAATGAATAGAAATCACTATGTTAATGTGTCATAAGAGAAAGGAACATATTATCATCTCCAAAAATGCTAAAAAAGCATTTTATTAAAAAAACTATGTAAACAATAATCAGATAGAGAAAATAATTGCAAATTCTACACAGTGATCAAGTATATAAAATGCTTTTGTTTACACTTAAAAATAATGGACAGGATTTATATGAAGAAAACTTTAAAATCCTGATGAGATAAACACATACACATATACACAAGATTTAAGTAAATAGAAAATTATTGTACTTGCAGAAGATATCATTATTTATTAATTTATTCCATCAAAGTTTTCCTGAATTTTCTGATGGTTTGTAGTAGTATTTTGTTAAGTTGGATTCCTCTCTTGCTTCTTATAACAAAATAACTTCCGGTAAGATAAAACTTTAACCAAAAACAAAAAACAAAAATATTAAAATCAAGCATGACTGAATATACATATCATCTTGAAGTAGACAAAGCATTCTAAATAGGCCTCAGAATTTATGAGCTATGAACTAAATTGATAATAATTGTAACCACATAAAACTTTGAACCTTTCAAGTTAAAAACATCACAAACTAAATCAAAACACTAATGAGAAACTGGAGAATAAATATATGCAAAATATAGTTTTCTAATATTCAAAAAAAGAGCTATAAAAAGCTGGTACAATAAATAAATGAGAAAGCATCGTGAATGCTTTGCAACTAATTAAATACAAATAATGAAGAAATGAATGAAAATATGCTAAAACATACTTCTAATTAAAGCATTTAATGAAAGCAGACATGAGATAAACTTTTTCATCTATTCAGCTTGCAAATATTTAAAGTTTGATAATGGCAGTACTGGAAATATTTGTAAATTTTCCTTTCTGAGGAAAATAAAAATGCAGATGTCCTTGGAAACAGGAATTCCAGTCTTTTGATTTGTACCTGGAAAAGTTGACCAAGCTCTTTGATCTAGAATGCATGTGACTGCTTTGTTTATGATAACAAACAGCAGAAAACAAGAATAGCATTTCTCACTAGATATTGGCCAAATAAAATATATTACAAAATCTAAATATTACAGTGGACAATTTTATAACCATTAAAATAAATGAAGAGAATCTGTGTACAGCTGTTAAAGAAATACCTCTAATATATATTATTAAGTCCAATAAACAAGGGCCAGTAGACCATGTACACTTGCTCTGTTGCATAAAATCAAGGATTATCTATATATTCATAAACATGTATACACTGGTATATGCAAAAAAATTGTCTTGAAGGAATCACAAAAATGCATTACCTTGGATCAGGAGACCTGTCACATGGGGGAGGACACTTTGCTTTACTTCATTTATTTCACTATATTTGAATACTTATCCCCAAAATGTTTTCACTAGAAAGTATATCCACATAGCTTATGCACAATGTGAGATTGTGGGTCCTTTGTGTCTTCTTTTCAATTCAATGCATAGTTTAAAAAGCCTGGAGGGTACTAAGTTTCAAAATATCTAATCTTTCTTGAGTATTTTCTAGGTGGCCATGAAACAATTTCCCATGAATTCTTTTAATTCAGGCCTCAATGATATGGACCATGTTGGACGGATACCACCACTCTGTTTGCAAAGTTACAGAGACTCAGAGATGCCACCAGGACTTTGCTATGCCACAAACATGGTGGGAGAAGGAGAAAGGATTTCAAGATACACATTCTACTCCCATACTGTGCTCCTTCCACACATCTCCCTCATCCTATTAAACATAGCAAAACACACACATTTCCTTTAAACAATGCATTTCTAATGTTAAAAGGTTCCAAGTACGATGAAAGCTCAATCTTTCTTCATGAATAAAAATGGAAGAGAACATGCTGAAATGACACTGTATCAATATAAAAGGATAATCCATTCTTGTGGCATGTTTGGGTGTATGATGCCTCCTCATTAATGACTTGCTATGCTTAAATGCCAGGAGACGAACTTGAAATTTTGCTACTGATAACAATAGTAATGGAAGATCTTATATTGTGGCCTATTATAGCTTCCTTAAGGTTTGAAGAGCTTCATTTTCCTAAAATGGAAATAGAGGATTGATCCTAGTTGGAATGGAGAAGTCAACAGCCCTCAGATCTTTATATTCTGCTCTTTTTCTTCCCTCTCCAATGACTCTTCCTCCCTCTTCATTTCTCATACCATGTGCCTCTTTTCCCATCAGTTCTCTCCATTCCTATTTCTGTGGGGTCTTTGATAGGGGCAGTGGCCTAACAGGGCCATAGTAAATTTAGAAGCTCCTCTATGTGGGGTTAAAGTAACACTTTAATTTGAACCCATATCAGAATTCTGTAATTGAGGTTAATTGTATTTTAATATATTCTCTTAGAACCCATCAAAAGAATTTCAGGAAAGGGATGAAGCAGGGTGGGGATAAGGATTTGTCTGAAACTGGAATGAAGTCATCTGAGTGAGCTAAGAGCTTCAGACCCTGGAGACTGCTTTTGTCTAATGAGCCATCACTTCCATTCCTAGCCCTGAAGGCTCAGTGTGGATGAGGGAGGATAAAACCGAGGTTGGCTCAAAGACCATGGACTGGGATGGAGACTAGTCATTTTTGCCCTCTTTTCCTTGGTCCTTCTCCATCTCATGTTTGTCTTCTCTTCCCACAACCACAATATTATCCCAAGTGCCACCTCTTCCAAGAGGCTCTCACCTCACCTGGCAAGAGCAGCAGGAGGAACCAGAAATTTCTCTCTGACAACACCATCTCAGGGCCTTCTAACATGAGACTTTTTGTGTACTGTGTTACTGAAAACAACCCAGTGCTCCTTGTAGTGCCAACCACTTCTAGTTCTGACTCATCAGCTTGGCATTAAGGCCCTCTCCAGTTAGGTGTCTCTCTGTCCTTCTAAAGCCCTGTGCCTCCAATTTCCTATCCCCATTCTCTGCCCTCGAACACCATGCAGTTTCCCCAAGGACCTTAGTGCAAAGCAATGACTCTTTCCCTCAGGTAACTCGCACATGCTCCAGGACACCTTCCTTTTGCTTCTAAAATAAATGACATTAAACTGATTCTATAGATTAAGATTATGAGCTAACAGCCACCATTAAGTTATCATGTAATGGAAACATGTAATCTCTCTGCTTGGGATGCTCCAACCCAATTTCTCTGTGGTGGTTCACAAAGCATTTATCACTGTCGACCTTGTCCCATGGTAACCTGCATAAACATCTTTTCTCCTATAGCATACTGTAAGTTCCTTGAAGGCAAATCTCTATTCGATTTATATCTGAATCACTTTTCAGACCCTTGCACAGGGCTAAAGAAATGTTTGTTCAGTGTAAGTGAATGATAGGAAATGTGGCACTTTGTTTTATCGAGAGCCACATCATAGACTTATTCATTGTGAATGAAAAGTTATAAAGACCAGATTTTCTGGAATTTTCTCAATTTCAAAAATTATTTTGCATCGTCAGATCATTTGTCTTGAACTTTGTTCCAAAATATGGTGACATTAGTGTATTACATTTCTCTTACATGAAACAGAATGTTCAACATGGAAGTATTATTTCTGCTCTGAACTCATATCAAAATAAATGTCCTAAACTGTTCTTGGATTGTGATTGCTCCAAGCACACACACACATTTACACACACACACACTTCTCAAAAACTTTCTTATTGAGTAAGCATATATACAACACAAAATTTCCTATTTTAACCACTTTCATGTGTACGATGCAGTGCTATTAATTACATTCACAATGTTGTATCTGGAGACAGAAAGTAGAAGGAACACACGACTTTGATGTCAGTGCTGTGTCATCAGTGAAAAAACTCTGAAAAAAATCCGACCAATATCTCAAAGCTCCTTTGCTGCCATTATTTTCTCATCACCAGCTCTGTAGTTCTTTCTTTAATGCATGCCCCAAGGACCTAGGGGACCTAGCTCTCTAACTCCTAACACACTCACAATTCTCATAACTAAAAAGAGAAAGAAGGACAAGTTGTCCAGAGTTAATAATAGTGTCATTTAAAAGATTTTTTAAGTCAAATATCTGAGCATCTAGAGAATTTAAGATGGGATAGAGAGAGTTCTTTTTTCCAAAGTCTCAAAACTGAGAACCTAATGAGATAAAACCTTTCCCACAAAATCAATTTCTTAAAATCAAATATCTTCTGCTAAATGAGGAACTAGATGCATTCAAATGTTCATTTTCCCCTCTTCCAAATCCTCTTCCCTTCTCTCTTCTTTTCACTCATCTCCTCCTGTCCCCACCATACCCAACTGCACCTCTTTACTGGACTGCAGCACTGAGGAGGCACAATTTTTAAGGCAATTTGGGGCTTGGCACAGAGGGAGGGACCCATCTAACTTTTCAGAGAGATTCCACTTAGGTAGACTGGATTTGAGAAGCTGAAATTTTTCTAGGACACCTGGCTCACTCTTCTGTGTAATGGAAATTGTCGTTGGCCCTTTGCTGACAGCTGAGGCATCAGGACGTGGGAGTTACTTCTCATCTAATTAAAGGCTGCCTCCAGCAAGACATCTCAGCTGAAAAGGAACTGCTGGGTGCTCAGGCATCCCAATCTTCACCTGAGCTCCCTTTCAACTCTCAGACGGAGACGCTGGAATTTTACAGGGAGGGGGAGAGAGAGAGAGAGAGAGAGAGAGAGAGAGAATTTCCAATCAGGGTAAGGAAGAACCTCCTAAAAATCAGAACTATCAATCATCAGATATGCTGTTTGGTTGAAGAGAAGTGATATCTCCATTTCTGGCCAAATTCAGGGAGAGAGATGAAAGAAGGGTCCACCAGGGACCAATAAGACTTGTTAGGTTAGGTTAACTTACATCTTTAAGCCTCAGAATTTCACCCATAAACTGGTGATACTAAATTAATTCATTTATATATTTGCTAAATCTTTATTGGAAATTCACTGTTCTAAAAATGGGAATACAATGATTAAGAAAAAAGGCAAAGTCCCTGTCCTCATGCAGCTTGTATATTAGTGAGAAAACACAGTAAATAAGCAGATGAATAACCAAATATATCAGCTGTCATGTGATAACAAGTGCTGTAAGAATACAGAAGATGATGGTGGGAATGCTGCTGAAGCTGCATAATTGCTATGAAAATTAAATGAGATAGCAATGATAAACATTTGTTAAGCAGTTACTGGGTCCCTGATTCTATGTAAAGAATTATGTCATAAATAAACCATATATCAATGAAAATTATTAGCCTCCTTTTACAGACACTGTAACTGAAATTTTGAGTAGCTGTGTAATTTGTCAAGTAAACCTTGTTAGCTAGGTAGGTCTGGGGCAAGCCTGAAGATCTGCATCTCTTATCAATTCCTGGGGGATGCTGTTGTTGCTGGGTCTGGGGGCTACATTTTGAGAACCACTGCTTTAGCATGCTTCTCAGACAACGAGGGGATACAGGTTGAAAGGAAGCTCAAGAGCAAACTAGCTATTGAGGACGTCTAAAGGGTAGTGAAATGGGTTCTAGAGTCAATGAGTGTGGAGGTGACTTGTGCTTTTGAGAGAGGCTATATGGAGTCTAGAAGAAAAGAGGGTGGGGGATTGAAGTAAGTCAATTAAAAGGCATTAGTAATTTGGAGTAGACAGGGACAGAGTTTGAATCAGTGCAATATTGAAAGGGAAGGATAGGAAGAGATTGTTTGGAACAATTCTGGAGTTAGATTCAAAGGATCTGAGATTGTATATTGGGGGTGAATGTGAAAAGGAGCCTTGGATGTGTCACATGTTTCTGGTTTGGGCAGAAGAGTGGATGGTGGTATCATTCTGATTGTAACACAGGGTGAGGGCATTCTAAGAAGGCCAGGGCATTGTCACGTGCAGCCTGTGTGCGACACAAGGACCAGGGATTGACAGGGGCCGATAGAAATGATACCAGAGGCCTAAAGAGACCATAGGCCTACAGTGACCTTAAATTGCAAATGGTTGTACCAAATCTTAGACCAAAGAGGAAGGTCAGGAAGGAGGGGGTTCCAAGATGGGATTCACCCTATTTTCAAATAATATAGTCTTCTTTAAGAATTTTGATAAAGACTATGGAACTTAGTAAATAAGTAACTGCAAGATTTGAGATAGCCATCAAAGAGAACTAAAGAGGTAACTGTGGCAATAGCAGCTAATAATTCACAGATAAAATAACAGAATTATGGACAAGTCAGAAGTACACACACACATGCATGTACATGCTTATGTACATATGAGATAGAAACAAGGAGGAAGAAAGGAAATTTGAGTTCTTTAAATAGACTTCTTATATTATTTCTTAGTTAAGGTAAAATAGTAGCTATATATAAAGATATACACACATATATATAACTATATATATATATACACACACACACACATAAACACATACATATATATACGCACAAATAGATGAAAGACTGAAAAGAAATATATTAAAGAATTATGCTAAAGCAGAAGCAGTGGTTATATCTACGTGCTAGCTTCATGACTATGAATATTTTCTTATATAACCTTGATTTCCTTAATTTTCTACTGTCAACATATTATACTTTTAAACTTGAAATTTTTATTTAAATAGTTGAAAAAAAAAAAAAAAAACACTTGTTTTGAAAAATAGAGGGAAAAAGCACCATAGAATTCTTTGGAGAACAGATTAGCATTTGGATTTCTGGTTCTGCTGTCTCAGCATCCCAGAACAGATCTGGGCCGCTCCACAAAGAACAGGCTAGACTTCACTGTGCTGACTGATTGGCAGGCTGGAGCCCCTGAGAGTTGCGGTCCCCACTGACAAGTTGATCCATTCTCATTGGGAAGCCTGGGGCAAGGAGGAAATACTTAGAACAACACAAGCTGAAACCAGTTTGAAATACCAAGAAAAATTTCTGATTAGTGTGGCAGAAAAGCGAAAGCCGACCTCACCATACCTGCAGCCCCTGGGAGTCCAAATAAGATGGATCTGCTGTGGCAAAAATCCCTTCAGAACTTGGGGTCCAGTTCACCCCTCAGGACTCGGGGACCAGGCGAGAAACGGTCCAAGCCAACACTGATGGATGCCCATAAAAACAGTAGAAAATTGAAACAGGAATCAGAATACGTCTCTCCCCTGCTTCCTGCCAAGAAATAAAATCGCTCTGATTTCAAGATCTGTTCTTTATAGGAGGCCAGGCTTTCATGGGAAGAGTAAACATGAAAAGAAAAAAAGGCAGATTTTGCTCCCACTTCTCATTGATCCATAGCGTTTCATTCAAGCCATCCATGTGCTTGTCTGTTAGTTCAGATTCTTTGGCTCTGTACGGAACTATCTGACTTCAGAAATGGAAACAAAGGTATTAGGTATTCAAAGATGTACAGAATTCTGACCCTTCTGATGCATGCCCTCTGCCTTCCTCCTCTTTTGAAGGGACCTAAGGCATGAGTCCATCTCCTGGGGACTCCGGCTGACTGCCCTCTACAAACTGTGCATTCAGATCCTCTCCTTTCCCCTCTCTCTTCCTTACTCTCTTCAAAATGCCTCACAGAGTATTTTAAAATATTATTTGTCTGCATTGGATGGTTTGCTCTTAGGTCAATATGGACTTCACCTTTTTCCTATATTTTAAATCTTTTTTTCTATATATGTGCATTTCCTGAAGAACACGTGGTGGCCCACTTCAGTTTTTCCTTCAACATGATCATAATAGGTGTGAAGGTGCTGTGACCACACAGCAACAGGAAAGAGAGGTGGGGACTTTCTTGTCTGCTGCTCTAAAAACATGGTATCTTCCTAAACCCTGTTAGAATATAGGCTCTGCTTTTTGATCCCAGCAGTTTCTCTGTCATTGCACAGGCCTGAAGGCTAAGGAAGGAGTGGTTTCTGGAATGAGGATCTTATAGCTGTAGCTTTGATGGGAGAGTGGCAGGAAAAGAGCCAGGAGACTAAATACCTTAGCCTCTCCCTGCTCCATCTAATCTCCAAGCAGAGTTCCCCATTGGCCTAAACTGGAATCTGAAGGGATTTCACTACTGATTTATACTCATATGCAGTAGAGTACACAGGTATATCTATCTATATAATTTGTTTTATGTACATATGATCATTGCATATAATTTTTTGTTCTGTGATTTTCTTTTTCCTCTTAATATTGTATCAGAAAAATGTCCATGGTCTCCACTGAAATGGAATGGAATTTAACCAAGAAACACTTGCAATCAGTCTGTGAGTGAAGGTGTTATTTCTATAATATTACAAGAGAGTTGACCATTAGGGAAAGGCTAAGATCAGACCTTCTGTTAGGTCGTAATATCCGGTGTTATAAAATCAGATAAATAGAAGGTTTAAAAGCATCTCAAGTCACAAGAATGTTACAGTAGAAAGTTATACTTGCTCTGCAGCCTAAACCATTTTCCTAGATTTACTAAAGAAAGGGGAATTTTTCTGACTAGAGAGTTCATTAGCTAATTTCATATCAGCAACTTATTGGAAACAAGGAAAAATATATTTCAGACCTGACTTAGATGACTGAGTGATTTCTGAGGAAGCTACTTGAGCTAGGAAAGGGAGTTACTTTTGTTTATCCAAAAGTAATTGGAAAAGGAGTCATGATTTTAAGCTTTTTTTGAGGAAGTGAGGAATCACATTTTAAACTTTTTGTGTCTTTTTATATGTTCCACCTCAGTGCCTTATCTTGGTACCACTGTGTATTTATTGACCACATATTATTCTATACTTGCTGTGCACCATAATATATTGATTATTAATGCATTGAAGGGTGTTTACATTTGTTCCAGTTTTTCTTTATTCCAAACTGCATAAAACAACCTTTTAAAAATTTCATTGTATTAATATAGGATACACATACAGAAAACTACACAAAATATGTATGAGGATATCAATAAATTATTATTAAATAAACATCCAGTTCAAGAAATAGGACACTGAGAACATCCCTAACAGCCTCCCTCACATCTCCTTCCAAATATTCAATTCTCCCTCCCCTACAAAATTTAAAAGCATCATGGTTTTTAACATTATATAGTTTTTTTTTTACTATGTTTAAACTTTACATAAATAGAATGATCCATGAAGTAGTCTCTTATGTTTGCCTTGTCTGCCTCAAAATTATATTGTGGGATTCATTAATCTTTTTACATATAAGTTGCAGTTCAACATTTTCATTGTTGTATGGTGTGCCAGTCTGAATGTATTGTGTCCCCCCAAGTGCCATTATCTTTGATGTAATCTTGTGTGGGCAGACCTACCAGTGTTAATTAGATTGTAATTCTTTGAATGTTTCCATGGAGATGTGACCCAACCAACTGTAGGTGATAACTCTGATGAGATAATTTCCATGGAGGTGTGGCCCCACCCATTTAGTGTGGGCCTTGATTACTGGAGCAGTCTATAAGTCAGACAGAAGGAGTAAGCTTGCTACATCCAAGAGGGACACTTTGGGAACTGCAGATGAGAGATAGTTTGAAGATGGCTGATGAAAGCAGACTCTTGCTCCAGAGAAGCTAAGAGAGGACAAATGCCCCAAGAGCAACTGAGAGTGACATTTTGAAGAAGAGTTGTGGCCTAGAGAGGAACGTCCTGGGAGAAATCCATTTTGAAACCAGAACTTTGGAGCAGACGCCAGCCACATGCCTTCCCAGCTAACAGAGGTTTCTGGACACCATTGGCCATCCTCCAGTGAAGGTACCCAATTGCTGACGTGTTACCTTGGACAATTTATGGCCTTAAGACTTAACTGTGTAACCAAATAAACCCGCTTTTATAAAAGCCAATCCGTCTCTGGTGTTTTGCATTCTGGCAGCATTAGCAAACTAGAACATATGGTGTCCCATTGTATTTACCCACTTGGAGTGGGTGGATATTTGTGTAGTCACTAGTCTGTGGACATTATGATTAACACTGCTGTAAGTATTTTTGTACATGTATATTCTTATACATGCAAATGCATTTCTGTTAGATGTTGTCAGGTCATATGTTATGTGTCTGTTAAAATTTAGTAGACATTGCAATCTGTTTTCTAAAATGTTTGAACCAAACTGTCAGTAGACTAAAAGTATCCCATTGTTCCACATTCTTACCAAATGGGGATTGTCAAAAGTTTTTTAGTTTAGACATTTTGGTGAGTGTAAAGTGTTATCTCATTATGATTTTATTTTCTATTTTCCTGATACTAATATAA